>NC_056574.1:5618414-5633414 GCF_018340385.1 Cyprinus carpio | reverse complement strand
GCTGGATTTCTCCAAGAAATCTGGAGCAACAATAGTTAACGTGAACTCTCTTATAGCCACTATTTCAGCAAAAACTGAATCTTAAACTTGAATATATACTGACACATGAGGACTCTTGTCACTGTGGGGACCTAAATTGAGGTTCCCATGGGGAAACAAGCTTTACCGAAACATAAAAAATCATTATCTCATTTTGAAAGAATGTAAAAAGTTTACATAAAAAATATCATTAGCTCAATTTTAAAGTGTATAGGGCGATAGAAAATTCCATTACACCCGTGGAGAGTACCCACATAAGGATAGTAAACTAGACGTATGTGTGTGTGTGTGTGTGTTTCCGTACCCAGGTATTAAGGTGTGTATATGTGTCAAGTGCCTGTGTAGGGTGTGAAGGAGACACACCTGTTACAATAGTATGTCTTGAGAACAATAAACCGCATTTCCACTCACCATTCTTGACATAGGTTTTTTTTTTTTTTCGATGCAGAAACAAGGAGGATTGCAGATACACATATCGGACAGGTCAAGCATTCCACACACGATACCGGTTAAATGCACTTGAGTCTTGTATTGTGTGTGTGTGTGTGTGTGTGTGTTCACTACTCGCTGCTGTGTGTGTGCACTCTGCTGGGTTTAATGCAGTGCACAAATTCCGAGTATGGGACACCATAAAAAAAAAAAAAAAGTAAAATAGTCAAGTCACATTTTTTTCTAGTGCTTTATGCAATACAGACTGTTTCAAGACAAGAAACAGGAAAATATCAGTGTTAATGATGTAAAATTAATCCGTTATGAAATTATTTTTAGCAGCTCTACTGAAGGCAGTATTGTAGAAATAAGACAAAAATAAAATAGAAGCATTATCTATTGTAAAAAAAGAAAGAACGAACAAAGACAATACGTATTGTTTTATGATATATAGAGCATGAGTGTTTTTGGGGTCAGTGTAGGTCAGGTCACATTTTTTTTGTGTAAAAGGATGTTATGATGTAATGATGTGAAGAACATGATTAATATTTAATGTCACTGACTAATTATAGTCTCTCTCTCTCTCAATCTCTATTTTAATCAGTGTGTGAGTGTGTTATTCATCTGTGTTTGCTTGTAGGGTGGATGCATAACTGGACTGAATCCAGAAACATTAAAAACAAATATATTCTAAAATGCACTGAATATAAATAAATATTTAGTAGCGCTATCTGGAATAACCCTCTTCTTCTGTATTGAATAATAACAGATGTGCATGTCATACATTATCATGTCTTTGTTTTAAAATAAGTGAATGGCAAAATTATATTCTAAACAAGACAAATAAATCATTCAAATAATAGTTCCAAATTCTGAATTCCAATTGGACGAATTTGGAATGTTCTGTAGATTCTAAAGTGATGCAGTGAGTTGCTACGTTGCTTGGCAACCGTTAACAATCTACTGTACAGTTACACTGACTTGCTTGTTCTAATTGTTGATATTGTGATTATAATGATAATTATTGAGCCTCTCAAAGGCTTTAGACACAGTGATTCTGTAGATAATAATGAATGTTTAAAAAATATCTGCCAGTGCGTTTAGAAAAATAAACGTATGGTTCACCCAAAAATTCTAATTTGCTGATAATTTACTTACCTTCAAGCCACCCAGATGTACTGTAGATGAGTTTGTTTCTTCATGGAAACAGATTTGGAGAAATGTAGCATTTCATCTCTTGTTCACCAATGGATGCTCTGCAGTGAATGGGTGCCGTCAGAATGAGAGTCCAAACAGCTGATAAAACAATCACAATAATCGTAACAATAATTTCTTACAGTCACGCAGCTTTTCACTTCACAAGACATTTACTGATGGTCTGGAGAGGTGTGGATTACTTGTGGATTATTGTGATGTTTTTATCAGCTGTTTGGACTCGGCACCCATTCACCACAGAGCATCCATGGGTGAACAAGTGATGCAATGCTACATTTCTACAAATCTGATGCAGAAACAAACTCATCTACATCTTGGATAACCTGAGGGTGAGGACATTTTCAGCGTAAGCATACAATTGCTTAGCTTTGATCAGAAAATTCAACTAAATACATCTTGATACAAGAATTCTTAAATATTTGTACTGAAAAACAAGACTTTTGCAGTGCTAAAAACATTATGACCTTAAATATACAGACAAAATATTTAACTATGGCACTAAACGCTCATTTGAGATGCCCTGCGGCCTAAACACACTCTAAAGATCAGCACTAATGCTGGGAACCTCACGCTAACACGTCGCTGCATGCGTGACAGAGCAGGTTTAGCTTTAATGTGTCCCTCCGGTGTTTCGTCTGCCTGTGGGATGCTAGTACAGTACATGTCAGGGGTCAGCAGCCACCCTGAAACTAGACACTTTCAACAAAATACACCTAATTAACTACATACTGTAAGTTTGTCGTTTGTGGATGTCTAAATGCCTTGTCTTTTGGGTTATGATGATAAATGAGCAGTGACAGAGAGAGAGTGTTTCTAAATGACTGGATAGACAGCATTCCTGCTCCACCACACACCAAACACTCGTGCATTTACACACCTGTTATGAAGGTGTAAGAGCAGATGAATATTTCTAAACCGAGACTCTGCAGGATCGTTCCTTCACTGGTGTTGTTGAATCTAATGGTGTTTTTGGTGAATTTTAGTGGCTATATGAAGTGAAGATCACACAAACAAATACAATACTTACTGACTGTCTTCATTTTTAATGTTAGATCTGATTTTAGCATTTCAGACCCAATAATTCTCTTTGTTGTACATTTTACATTTATGCATTTGGTAGACGTTTTTCCCCAAAGCGACTTTGTCTGTTCTGCTCACCAGGGCTGCATTTATTTGAGATATTGAAATATTTTCTTCTTTCTGTGTAATTTATTGCTGTGATCAAAGCTGATTTTTTCAGTGTCACATGATCGTTCAGAATTCATTCTAATATTCTGGTTTGCTGCTTAAGAAACATTTCTGATGCTGAAAACAGTTTTTTTTTTTTTTTCTTTTTTTTTAGAAATTGTAATATATTTAGTTTTTCGGGATTCTATTCTGTCAAAAAACAAAAAAGAAATAGAAATCTTTTCTAACATTATAAATGTCTTTACTGTCACTTTTGATCAATTTACTGCATTCTTGCTGAATAAAAGTGTTATGTTCATTTTGAATGGTGACGCGTATTGTAACGATCTGTTTCTGTATTAAAATCTGCATTTCTGTCTGCTCTGTGACACATGAACACTGTTTCTGGTGATGTTCAGCTGGTCTGCAGGGCGTCAGTCGTTCAGGTATTTCCAGAGGATGGTGAGCGTGCAGAAGAGGAAGAGTTTGCCGGAGGGATTCAGAGGGCAGGAACAGGTACGTCCAGTCTGAATGTGACACACCTGTTTTAGTGGGCGGAGCCACAGCAGGTGACAGACAGCCATAACAGAAGACAGACGGGAGCTTGACAGCACAGAGCCCCACACAGACGCAGACGCAGCACGCGGGACGTTTAAGAGGAAGGAATACAGTCCTGTCAAGTCCAGGCAGTGAGTTTCCATCAGTTCATGTGTCTTATGTCTTGTTTCTGTCTGCTCTCATATGATATTTATGCCTTTAGCAAGAGCCTTATGGCTCATTAAATCAGATCAGAGACACACACCTGAATTAATGACAGATCTGTCTGAAGGCATTTTAGAGTAGAAATGGACTGCCGTTAATGCATTAAAACTGTGATTTGTGTGTGATTTATCTTTATGACAGGGCAGGGTCTTATCTCTCTCTCTCTAACACACACACACACACACTGGCGTTATCACAGAATAATGCAGGACGGGATGATCCATATCTTTGGGTGATAATGAATGTGCATGATTATTCTGCTCATTAAGCGACTAATTACCGTAAAAATCAACAAATGGAGCTGAAATATTGTAATTGTTTTATTTTGTGATGAGAAAAAACAATAATGCTTGACAACAAGATTGCATTTGTTAACACTGCATTAGTTAACATGACCTGACAATGAAAATAAGCATTTATTAATCTCAGTTAATGGTTATTTGAGTGTTTACTACTACATCAAAAGTTGTGTCTGTTAATTGAATTTAAGGTACCTGAGCTGTATTTTTAACTAACATTAACAGAAATTGATAAATACTTTTACAAATGTATTGCTCAACTAATGGGATTTTATTACTGTTAAATTACATTTTTCAGGGATGTTGGACAGAAAGATTATTCTGGGTAAATTAAAGAAGCACATTATTTAATTTTATTTTATTTTATTTTATTTTATTTTATTTTATTTTATTTTATTTTATTTTATTTTAACACTGTGATGTTGGACAGAAAAACTTTTCTGGATAAATCAAAGAAGAACTTTTCATTTAATTGTAATTTTACGTAACAAAGATTAATTTCTCACCTGTTGGGATCTTGTTATGAAGCACGGGTGTCAAACTCTAAGCAGAGTTTAGATTCAACCCGAATTAAACGCACTTGATCCAACTAGTCAAGTCCTTCAGGCTTATTTGAAGACTACATGGTGTGTGTGTTGGAGCAGGGCTGAAACTAAACTCTGCTGTGCTCTGGCCCTCCAGGAACTGAGTGAGGAACACCCCTGATATAAAGTGTTACTAAAACCTCATTGCACATAAATATTTGATGGTGTTGGCCAATCAGAGTGCAGGATTCAGTGCAGCTGACAGCTCGTGAGGGGAACTAGTTATGACAGTGAGTCAGTGGTTGACAGTTTATGGTGTGTGCTATGTTGAGTGGGACGTCTAAACTACAGCGTATTCTGAGGAAACGAGTTCATTTATCATATTCAAACCACACTGAAATTATTACACATGCATGCAGGGTTTATGACCTTATTAATTATGCATTAGGTGATTTAAAAATGGTGGGACATATTTTTTTTTTTTTTTATTCATAGAAATTTTTTATACATTCACATAAATCTTAGCCTGCTAAATCAAACATGCTCATGTTTAGTCTGATGGCATCTCTTGGTATCTTTAGACATACTCAAGGAATTTCAGTAACATTGAACAGAAAAATGATTATGTGAAAGTCAAAGAAGTATTTTTTTTTATTTATTTAATATTAATTTTTAATTATTACTTTTTTTTTCATTTTGTATTTTTATATATTATAAAATATATTTATATACACAATCTTTTGCAAACTGACAATTGAAAATATATACATCAATACAGACATAATCATTTACTCACTTTTAAGTCCTGTGATTTCCTGCATGAAACACAAAAGGATTTTTTTTTTTTTCATTTTATTGTATGTTATACTTTTTAAAATTTATATTATTCCATTTTATGTTTTATTTCATTTCATTTTGTTTTATAATTTATATTTTTTATTCTATATTTTTTTTATCAGTTATGCTTTACATTTTATTTTATTTATATTATAGGTATTGTATTCTTTTTATTATATTTTGTTTCCGTTTATTTTTATTTGTTATATTTACTATATATATATATATATATATATATATATATATATATATATATATATTATATTTCAATTTGATTTTTAAATTATATTTTGTATTTTATGTTATTGCTTCATAATATCTACTTGTGCTGTGCCAGGAGAGCAGAACGCTGTTGTACAGTGTGTCCTCTGTGTTAAGTGAGTCATGTCTGTTAGTTGACACTGAAGTGGATCCAGCTGATCGTGTTTGAGTGTGTCCTGCTGAGGCTGTAACCGCTTTTTTAGAACAAAACGTCAGATCAAGATCATAACTTTTAAATTGCTGACCTTGTGTGTGTGTGTGTTAGGAAGTGTGTGTTTAACCTAGAATCGAATTGAGTGCTAATCAGTGTGAGTTATTCATTTCCTCATGCTAATGCGTCAGTGATTGCTCTAATTGACTGATGGTTATGTAGCGCTTTTTTCCCTTTCCTATATAGATAGATAATGGTGCGCTCTGAGTTCGTATGAATAAACTTTGGTCAATGCTTGTTCTAATCTTTTTAAAAAATCGGACAGTTTTTCCCTTGGCTGTTGCTGCATCAACCGAAAAGCAATAAACAGCTCTTCCCCTGATTCAGCAGAACCAAAGGCACTTTCAATGGCCTCTAAAACATCGTTCTGGCTTGAGATCAGCAGTAGTTACACGAGCAGCTTTTTATTATGACAAGGCTGGCCCTCGTAAACTCTCCATAATCCGACGTCTTTTTTCTTTGTCTGAGCAATCGCTTTCTTCAACCATAAGACGAGCTTGTTCTAGCCAATGTTCTAAAGGCTCTTCTCCGGCAGGAGTTGGCACAGTCCCAGAAAAAAACACGGAGGCGGCGATAACTGCTGCTATCACTAACTGGTTTTTTTTTTTTATTTTAGACAGCAAGATCCCCCACGGCACGAAATAATGGACTCAGCCGAGCCCATCATGTGCACACCAACAATTCCTGAATGTTGCCATCATCCACAGCGGTAGATGAATGCTCTGCCCTAGAGGGAGCACTTGGGGATACTGGACTTTGTGTCACCATGACAATCGGCCAGGCTACAAGTCTGCCTGTGGGTAGTATGTCAGGAGGGACTTTAGAAAAGTCTACAACTTCTTTGCATTCACATAAAACAGTCAAACTATCCAGTTTACTGTTGTACATGCGTCCTCTCACACGCACTCGTCCCAGACATTTAACAGATTGGAGGGTGTCTTCTATTTGAGAAATTTCTACATCTTCAGGGACAATAACCATCAGCGCATGTGCCTCATTAAGCATTTCTCCTCGACACCATCCTTTAAGCTCATCCACCAGACCAGGATATATAGTGTAAGCAGTCATGGCCACACTGTGTGCTAACTAGATGAAAGACGGAGACTTTTGTTTTCTTCTTTTACAACACAACTGTAATGGGACACGCAAGGATCCCAGCGGTGCCTCCAATTTTATGTAGCGCTTTTTTCCCTTTCCTATCTAGATAGATAATGGTGCGCTCTGATTTCGTATGAATAAACTTTGGTTTATCAACTATTGTGAGCTAAGTGTTATTTACTCACTTCAACTTGTTCTATGTAACTGTGTTTGTTACTTAGTTCCTTGGGTCCCTTAAACTTTAAATAAATTCAAATAAAAATGAATTAGAATTTAACTTCTGTAAATAAATCAATTGTTTTTTCCACCAATCAATGAAATATCAATGTATATTTATATTTTCTTTTTTAACTCAAATAATAATAAACTGAAAACACTCAAGTAGACTGTAAATAACAATTTACTGGATAAAAGGTAAAAATGATCACGTTTCAGGATTTTTTTTCCAAATGTAAAATAAAATTATTTAAATAAGCAATATGAATTTCACAAATTCACACAAATGAATAAAACAATAAAATCAAGTACACATTTCACATTCACTCTTTTTGTAAATGGATATTTGTTCCCCTCTGTTGTTATACTTCAAATTTGAGTCATCAAACTCTTACTCAAACTTAATAAACTCTTCAAACAAATACTAAGCCGGCAATATGAGCTCACATTTAACCTCAATCAATATGAAAGTTCGTTATTTTCACGTTGCAGGCCTGTTTGATGCTGGGGTACGTTGTGGTCAACAAAATAAACAAACGACCGCTTCACTCAACACTGAGCAACAAAAAAAATAAAATAAAAATACCTTGAACCATCCAATCAGAAGAGCGTGTTTCACCTCACGAGGTTAGATGTCCGTCAACTCCACTATCGCGGCGATTTCCTTAAGGCCAAAGGAATTCCGAGCACTCACGTTAGCTCACAAGTCATCTGTAATCATCCTCATCTGAAACTGCCACGAATCCTCATGCTGACGACTCGCCAACTAAACACACAATCCATCCGAGCAAGATAGACACTGTTCAGTCTCTATAATTAGTCCATTCGCTGCATTAGTAAATGGAGGCTGGAATTAACACAACCAGAAATATTTTGAGGATAAATAATTCTTACCCGTCTCTGTAGTATCAGTTTCTGTTCTTCATTCCGACAACACCTTAACTACATAAACTATTGTAACACACATTTATAGCATTAGTTACACTATATATTTTGTGAAACAATATAACACCAGATGATCGCACGCTCTTCTCCCTCGTGCTCTCCCAATTCTTCCTCGTTCAACTTTGCCCTCAATTATTCCCGCCCCCTTCACCTTAATCTAGAGCATAGATTGGACACCCAACGTGGACAAGTGAATATGATTGGATAAACAGAAGAAATATAAAAATACAAAAAATAAAAATAATATCAACTTAATTAACATGGAACTTATCCAAACCCATATACATTTATGAAATGCACATATGTATATATAAAAAAAAAACACTTCGTAAATTATTACACTGGGTTACAGTTAATTGTTGCGTTTAATGGAGGAAATCTCCCTGTGTTTGAGCTCGACCTGTAACAGAGAGAAAGAGCATTAGTTCCAGCATTTGTGTCACTGCTAGTTTCACCTTCTGATCTTTTTTATTTTTAAGCTTATTTTTATTTTGTGTATATTAAATGTATGTATGTGTATATATATTTATTTGTTTATTTATTTATGTATATTCTTGAATGACAAATATTATCATTGCATGAATTTTGAGAAGTACAGTCTCTCAATTAACATTTACAAAGTATATAATAGTTTTTTTTACACCTTTGAAATAATTAAACATTTATGCATTCATTTTAATAATTCATAAATCATGATTATGCCTATTGTATGGATTTTGACAAATGAATTTTTAAAAATGCAAATATTTCATGCAGTCTCTCAGTTAATATTTGTACTATATATACTAATATTATTTTCACAATTTTTTTTATCAACTTTTAACTTTTAATCAAATATTTATTCATTTATTTATTTACTTGGTGATTATGCCATTGAATGGATTTTGATAAATGGATGTTAAAAGTAAAAATATTTCAGCAGTCTTTCAAGTAATTATTATTATTATTTTTTTGTTGTTGTTGTTTTTTAGAACATATGCAATGTTTAGTATTTTTCACAATTTTTAATCACCTTTTAACTTTTGAATTGAAACATTTATTTATTTATTTTCTTATTTTCTTAAATGGTGATTATCAACCTGAATTTTTAAAAGTACAAATTCTTCCTGCGTTCTCTCAGTATATCGGTGCAGTGTAAAGAGTAAGTGTTGTCAAATGCTGCTGAAGTCCACAGGCGTGAGCAGAAAGACTCTTCCCAGAAATGCATGGCCTTTAACTTTAAAGAGCAGCCACACGCTTGATTGTGTGAAGACAAAGAGCCGCCCGCACGTCCAGGGTGTGACTTTACACAGCAGCAGCAGAGATTCCTCAAGAAAAGAGCAGGAATTCTGAGAGTTCCACCTCAACATTCCACAGACACACCCACACCTCTCTCTCTCTCTCTCTCTCTCTCTCTCTCTCTCTCTCTCTCTCTCTCTCTCTCTCTCTCAGGAGGGTGTGATGTGGTTGTGTAAATGACTGCAGGAATGTCAGCACAGTAAAAGTGCAGATGAGCGTACAGAGCGAGTGACTGACAGATGTAGATTGATGTGGGCGGTGGAGAAAGTAGAAACTGAACTCTTATAAAATTCCATTTCTTTTGCTGGAGGTGACAAGCCACCGATCAAAGCATCATGTGACAGTGACTCTCACACTGTTAAACACATACTTGAGCTTTATGTTAGAGTGTCACTGAAGCAGGTGAAGTGTCCCGGCGTGGGAGTGAGCACATATGAAGAGCTGAACGTCTGTTGTGTTTTCATCCGTTCAGGTTGCAGGCCAGTGAGATGTTGGCTTTGAGCACACGCTTACAGCAGAACGCTGATCAGGTGGAGAAGAACGTCCTGCTGGCAGATAAACTACTGCTGGAGGCAAGAAACACTCTCTCACACACACACACACATTCTCTTGCATTTGTGGTTTACGGGGACTCTCCATAGGCGTAATGTTTTTTTATACTGTACGAATTGTATTTTCTATCCCTACACCTAAACCTACCCCTTAGAGAAAACTACTGGCAATTTTTGAATTGTATAAAACACCGTTTTGTATGTTTTTTAAGCATTTTGTTTTACAGGGACACAGGAAGTGTCCTCATAAACCATGTTTACATTGTAGTACCCATGTCATTACACACATTTGTGTCCTCATAAACCATATATACCAGTACACACACACACACACACACACACACACACACACACACACACACACACACACACACACACACACACACACACACACACACACACACACACACACATCTATATGGAGAAATACCATACATTGTTGCATTTAAACTGCATGCAGTTTTTATGACATTATTAATTAAGCATTAAATGATTAAAATGGTAAAACTTCATATAAATTTTATATACATTCACTTAAATTTTAAGCTGCATTATAAAACAAGTTCATGTTTAGTCCAAATGACAACACAGACCCAAGTGAAAGTTATAATTTACATTTTTGTTTTACATTTTATTTATTTTTTTTAGTTAATAATTTATTTTGATTTTTGTTGTATTATTTATTTATTGATTTACAGTATATTGTCAGATTATAATCAATAAAGATGACATTATTTACTTCAAACGTATGACATTTATGCATATTTTGATGTGAGGACACTTTGTTAAGCAGATGTACAAAAAATAGGAAAAAAGAAAAAACATATAATAATAAAGAAAAAGAAAAAAAATGGTATGAGATCATCCTACAAACAGCTTCTGCTTGACTGTTTTTCAGACCAAGAAGTCACTCAACATGACATTTTATTTCAAATGTTTCTGAAGTATGAGGATGTATTTCATGTATTCTGTCTCCAAAATAAAGCTAGCTCAGAAGCACATGTTAAACTGTTAAACTCTCTGTGTCTGTTGTGTTTCTCCGATCAGGACCTGGAGAACAAGCGCGCGGGCTCTCCTCTCAAACAGCAGGGTCCTGCCGCCGAGAATCTGTCCCAGGCCGAGATCTTACTGAAGGATCTCTTCATGGATGTGAGCAAAGCCAAAAAGCTGCAGCACCCGCAGGCCAGCGAGATCGAGCTGGAGTGAGTGAACAAACACAAACACGCAACACACACCAGCCAGCGCGCAGCACTAACGCTTTCTTCTGAAATGTGTGTGTAGTGTGAGTAACCTGCACGAGCGCTGGTCCAAATACTGCGGCACCTACAGAGATCTCTACGGCCAGCTGCACGAGCTTTATCTGCCGCCCGGCCTCGACTGGAGCAGACTGCTGGCTGATAAACAGGTGACTGCCACAACATCACCCTGACCGCAGTCAGGACTAACAACATGTCCAGACTGATGTGACAGGAGAACCTCGTGACGCTCCTCAAAGAGCATCTTCTGTAGAAAACATCTGTCATCTGGTGATTTAAAACAGGGGTTTTCAAACTGAGGTCAAAAAAATAAATTAATAAAAATTGATTAAAATAATGCAAAAGTAAATAAATAATATAAATAAAACACCTATAATAAACATAATCAATAAATACATACTGTACTATAACATAAAAAACATAATGTAACTTAAAAAATAATATTTTAGGCTGATGAAAACAAAAACAAACAAATAAATACAAACATAAATAAATTAGATTAAATAAGTAAATAAATAAAAAAATTGATCAAAATACATAAATTAACATTCGATTAAAACAAAAACAAACAAACAAATAAATAAATAAAGTACTATAACAATACAGTACTGTAATAGAAATAGAACTTCCAAATAATATTTAAGGCATATTTATTAAATTTAAATTAAATTAAATTAAATTTATGCATTTAGCAGACGCTTTTATCCAAAGCGACTTACAGTGCATTCAGGCTATCAATTTTTACCTATCATGTGTTCCCGGGGATCAAACCCCCAACCTTGCGCTTCGTAACGCAATGCTCTACCACTTGAGCTACAGGAGCACTTTTATTTATAAAATAAATAAATAAATAAATTAGAAATACATAAGCAAGTAAATGCATACATACACACATACATATACACATACAGAAAGTACTATTACATAAACAAATGTAATGTAACTTAATAGAACCTAAATATTTTCCAAATAATAATTTAGACATATTTTTAATGAATATTAAACATATGTCTAATTTTTCAATGTTTTTTTAAATTGAAATTGGGTCTTTATACTTTAAAATTTTAGGATGGTCATGTTTGGGAGTCTGTGGCATCTTAAAGTTTGAAAACACTTCTGCTATAAAGCACCTAGAAACCAAAACACAGATCAGAAGCTCTAATGAAACATCAAGAGCTTTATTCATCTCCAAAGAAGCATCTAGCAGCTCGAGACCTGAACATGGTTCATTACTGAAGCCAAGAGTGTCTGAAGAAGCTTTATTTGAGTCTGTGTGTGTGTGTGTGTGTGTGTGTGTTACAGAAGCTGATTCAGGAAGATGTTTACGGTCCGACTCTGTCTGATGTGGAGAAACAGATTGCAGTCCACAGCATCCTGCATAAACAGATGGAGGCGTATCGCTCGGCCCTGGAGAGCAGCAGCGTCAGTATAACACACACACACACACACACACACACACACACACACATGCACATTAAATAGCTCTGTGTAAATGAGATTCATTACTAATTTGGGATGATCTATTTATTTTCTTTCCTAACAGGATAACTCTTCTGCTCTTCAGCAACAGTATGCAGATCTACTGGTAAGACCTTCTGAAATCTAATCATATGTTAACAAATGACAAAGGTTTATGTTAATACTTTCATAAGGTAAAGCGTGCTGTGTGCATGTTGTGTGCAGGAGGCGAGTGAGCAGCGCAGGCAGCATCTGGCATCTCTCTATGAGTACATGCACAGCTGCAGTAAAGAGCTGCTGTATCTGACCGAACAACAGCACAAGATCCTCAGCAGAGACTGGAGCGACCGCATGATCGACAGCGCAGGGGTGCGCATGGACTACGAGGTGACACACACACACACACACCATCAATACGACCTGAAACGCTACACACTCTACCTGCTCTTTAGCATTTTAAGGCACAGTTCACCCAAAAATGACAATTCTGTCATCATTGACTCTCCCTCATGTTGTTCAAACCCGAGTTTCTTTCTTCTGTTGAACAGAAAAGATGATGTTTTGAAGAATGTTGGCAATAAAACAGTTTCTGGTCCACATTGTTTTCTCTTTTTTTCCCCCCAGAGTGTAGAACTCAATGGCCAGCAATCAACATTCTTTAAAATATCGTCCTGATCTTTTTTACTGCAGGATCTTCAGTCTTCATGTGAATCATTTTTGTGAATGTTTTTCAGAGGTTTAAGAACAACGGTCTACTGTCACTCGAGAGGGAAGTGAGCAAACTACAGGAGGACGCCAGCGTGCTCACTGAGGACAAACACCCCGGATCATCCGCTGTTAAGGTATTCATTCATTCATTTATTCGTTCGTTCGTTCGTTCATTCATTCATTCATTAACTATTTTTTTCATTCATTCATTTAGTCATTCATTTATTCATTCAATCATTCAGTCATTCTTTCATTTAGTCATTAATTCCTTCATTTAGTCATTCATTCATTCATTCATTCATTCATTCATTCATTCAGTCATTCATTCAGTCATTCATTCAGTCAGTCATTCATTCATTTAGTCAGTCAGTCAGTCATTCGTTCGTTCGTTCGTTCAGTCAGTTTTTTGTTTATTCATTCATAATTCGTTTATTCACTAGCTCACTTACAAGTTCATTTATTCATTAAATAATTAGTTTTTTCATTTTATTTACTATTGTTTAATTTTTTACATTTACTAATGTTTTTGCTTGTTCATCCATTTTTTCAGTTCCTTTATTTATTCATTCCCTCTCTAACCCATTAATTAATTTTCATTTATTTGTTCATTCATTCATTAATTTGTTTAATTCACTCATATACAGTGTTTATTAATCATTTGTTCACACATTAGTCATTTAATTTATCTCCCTCACTAACACATTAATTCATTATACAGTAATTTATCAATTCATTTGTTAGTTTATTTGTTCATTTATACACATTTATTTTATTATTTATTCATTCATTTATTTTGTTAATTGATTGATTCATTCAGTCACTAACTAATTTATTCAAAATGTGTTGGTTTGTTCATTCATTGCCTCATTTATTTAAACATGTTCATTTGTTATTTTCATTTGATCATTTTTAGTTCATTTATTTGTTTGTTCACTTATTCATTTATTAACTTGTTCATTCATTTATTCATCAAAACAATACTTTTTCATTTAATTTATTAGTTCATTTATTTATTGAATCATTTGTTCATTCATTTCTTTGTCAGATCATTCATTTATTCCCTCACTTGTTAATTCATTGTCTATTCATTTGTTTGGTCATTTATGTTCATTCATTCACTTATTTAATCATTCATTCATTCATTTGCTCGACAGTTTAATTATTCAGTTCATTATGTATTTGTTTGCTTGTTCATGAATTAGTTCATTCATTTGTGCATTCACTTGTTTGTTTGTGCGTTCATCCATTCAAACACTGATTGGCTGCGAGTGAGTCCAGCTGTCATTGATTCACTGAATGAAGCTGATTTCATGTGTGTGTGTTTCAGTCGTTCAGCGCAGACGTGTCGAGAGAGTGGCAGCGATTCCTGAATCTGTGTCAGTGTCAGGACACACACCTGGACAACGTTGAGGCATACAAGAAAGTATGCAAACACACACACACACACACACACACAACAAGAGAAGCTGGAGATTCAGATGAGTGTTTACTGAAACGTTTGCATGTGTGTTTTAATCTCAGTATCAGCTGGATTTGGAGACGTTCACTGAGTCGCTGAAGAGAATCAAATCCACCTCCGAACTGTCAGTGCTGAACAACATGAGCAACCCTGAGATCCTGCTGACGCTGGAGGTCAAACACACACACACACACACACACACACACTACAATCTGTTAATAATCCAGTATAATCAATGAGTGTGTGTTTGTGTGCAGAGCGAGGAGAGTTCTCTCACAAGAAAAAAC
>NC_056574.1:5616065-5617414 GCF_018340385.1 Cyprinus carpio | reverse complement strand
GCGGAATCCAGCGGCCTGGTCAAAGGTTTAATGCGTATTCAGTCTTTTATTTGTGCTTCTGAATTTCTCAGGATTTAGTTTGAATTTTAGTCTAGCTCCATGTTTAATCTGACTCCAATTTCACGTGATCATTAAATTTGGGCAATATTTCTATCAAAAGCTGATCACAGATATTGATTGTTTATTAATTTAGATATTTGAGTATTCTGAAAATCCCATACTTTCAATTATTTGTTCACTGCAAACCTGGTATCGCTTTAGAAGTAACATTTCGGCCGATTGAATGCTCTTCCCGGACACAAACTCGTCAGTCTGATCTTAAACATTGGATGCAGGGTAAATATCTACCCTTTAAGTCGGTCGCGCCCTGCTTACTCGTACAAAAAGCATAGTTTTTATATAATTACGAAAACTGCAACTTATTTAAGACAGTGATAGTCAGAAATCGAAATGGACTCAATTGATGTGCCCCATGCTCCATCTATTAAACCTTTCGTATGAACAATCCTGAACACAGATTTGAGGTAATACCTTCGCTTTAATCTACTAGTAATAATGAATTAAGAATAATGCAGAATAAATCAAATATAACAATTTATTATCAGTCAGGTAAAATTGTATCATGCCAATTACATAATGAAAAATAATTAGAAGCCAATTTAGAAAGGATAATGTAATTGTAAATCACATTGTAGTTGTGTTGCAACTTTGCTCCTGCACAAAGACACTGTAGCCATATTGGGAACGGCCAAGTGATCCATGCAGGAGGCACACAAATTTAACATAGTCACGACATGTAACAGTTATCCTAATTTAAGACACATGGTCTAAAATGCATAGCAAAGCACTCAGGTGTTTTTAGAGAATAAACTTAACTAGCTAATGTGTACATGTAGTAGCACAAACAACTATACAGTGTGCTCTGTAGGCACAATGTGTTTAACACAATTACATAATAGTATACCTGACTTCAGGAAGATACATAGTATGGAGCATATGAAATACACTCCACACTACGGGCTTTCTGGCAACAGAATCACGCAGTAGTGTTTTGTCACTTCCCTTAAATACTCAGACCAGATAACAAAGAAATCTTAACCAAGACCTTTTGGTTTTTTAGGTTCCCATGATCACATCAGTGTCACACCTGGCTGGAGATAAACATTCTCAAAGACCCCTAAAGGGGGACACACCCCCTTCACAGCAGAACACAATTCTACAAAGGTTTTCAATCTTTCTCATAATACAAGTGACTACTTTGAAATTGAGACCAATTTACCAATCGCACAAAGACCTTTAAAATGACACCAAACATGAAAAGTTTACAAATCATGAATCCTGAAGATATA
>NC_056574.1:5594996-5615395 GCF_018340385.1 Cyprinus carpio | reverse complement strand
TCAGTATTGCTTCGTTCAGTTATGAGCGCGAGCTCTCGGTAATCAGCTGGTGATTTAAGAAAACTTTATTTTCAGAGCGGGGTTTCGTAACCTAATGTCAGTGTAATCTATTAACACGCACATCATAAATCTGTCTTTTTAGGCAAGTACCAGATATGTGTGTCCAAAGCAAAAACTTACAGTAATGGAACGCCGAAGAAAATGTTTGATTCACATCTGGACTTTAGTGCTGTTAAGGGGGATTTTTTTTGATCGCCCACCGGAGATAAAATATTCTAGATGCAGGGACCCTGGTTATAATAATGTGTGTATGAGTGCTCTTGACGCAATTTTTCATCAACCATTGTATTTATGACACGTCAACACACTATGTGAAGTCAGACTATAAAATCTCTGTAATCTCAAGTACACATGCCAGACGCACTCATAGCACTGACGGGGCCTGTATGTAGGATTTTCCAAAGGTTGGATCCCCTAGACACTTCTCGTCCGCGGTGCCCCCATGCACTTAAACTGGCTGGCTTCTTCATATCCCAGAAAGCACAACACAATCAACAAGTGTTTATCACCCAAGAATCCAAAGAGAAAACAGTGATGAAATGCTCAATGAGAGCAGAAATGGGGCGGGCTAGGCTAATCTTGATTGTTTTTTCTTGCACAGTTTCACAATGACTTTGTCCTCAATAGATGTTTTCCTGAATCAAACATCCCGTGGTTGGGATGTCAAAACATTCTTAGGAATATTCATTTTCCGCAAGGTATCTAATTGCTACGGCTAGAGTTTTAAGAGCAAAACAATGTTGTGTAAAGGCGCAGCTTTCTTGTCATCCTTATGAAATTGCTTTTATTTTCATGTCAACATGCAAACATGACAAAAACAAAACCTTCCATGATTCCAAAGCCTGTCAAAACTCATTGATGTTGTTGTAATAAGTCCTGGTTGATTAATGTTGGTCCCCACACACCTGCCGCTGTACTGGGTCTTGAAGAAATTCAGGGGAATGACACGAAAGATACTGAAAAAAGCTGAATGGTTTAAAATGAAAGAAACATTGGGTTGACAAGGTGCTTTATCCATTACTACATGCTGATTGGATAATTACAGCATGTGCATTATGCCTAATTTTGTTAACATAGCAATGTGCTGATGCCCTTCGTTTTTCTGTTCGGATTGGCCTGAACTTTGAGGTTGGTTTACTACATGCGGTGGGTGATTATAGCATATTTCTAGTATGTGCTGATTTATGCTGATGGCGTGTCTTCTACATGCTGATTGGTTGGACCAGTATCTATGATGTCACACACATCGTTATTCAACTGCATTGGCAATTACAGCCATGATGTATTGCATTATAAATAGACTGGATTGGGCAAGGAGGAAAATATATCCACTTCTCAATTCAAAACGACTAGTGAAAGGAGAAGAAAGAAAGTGGTATAAGGAAAAAGACAATGAAGAAAAAAGAAACCAGAGGAGAAGCGAGAGATAAGAAAAAGGAAAGGAGAGAGAGTACCTTTACTGAGTATCCAGTCAAAAGTTTGTCAACAGCTATATTGATAATCAGGCCACCACCTACAACAGACCGAAAACAACAGATAAAATCAGTGGTTCAGTCTAAACTAAAAGCTGCTTTCATACATGTCCACATAACCACTGTATAGACTTACAACCGTAGATGACAGGCTCTCTAATCACCATGTTTCAAACAAATAAAAAATATCTTCAAATAATGTTGAGTTCCAGATGGCAGTTTCCCCACTTAACCCATTTAAATTCGAACTCTGAATTCTTCCACCACTGTTTGAAAAAATCATACACAATTTCTGCTTCATTCATCAAGGTTTGTAGATGACAATAATGAAAACTTCCATTGAAGTACGGGAGTGATTCATTGGCCCTTACAGTTGTTGTAAAAATGAGGTACTGACTCAGACTCAAGAGATGTTCTTCCTCTTTGTGTTTGTCATACTCTGGTCCCCACATCAGATGTCATGCTCAACTCAGGAGGCCATTGATGAAATGTCTTTTTCAATCTCGGTATCAACATGCGGGAGGAGCCTTAGTCTCGTTGAATGCTTCGCTGGGGTCCTGAAGCACACAACAATGAAAACGCGGTTTTGGTATAGACTACCATTTCTGCATTTTCTGGCAAATAAGAAAAACAGACTGATTCAGACTACATTTACCTATATCTTTCAAGTACTGATTCGTCCAACTGAGTCATTTTATTGCAGCGACTCCAGCAATGCTTTATATTACAACACTTTAATTCTGCAAAATGTGGGCAGCATGTTGTGAGTGGTTGCTATGTAATGTAATGCTATGCAATTGCTATGCAAATACAGGCATTGCGAGTTCTGAAGGTCGCTGAGAGATGACATAACTGTGTAAACGTTGTGTTCAGGGGGAGACAAGAAAGTTCACACATGCACATGTAATAGATGCGATGGCTTCAGAAGGAATGTTGAGCAGATTTCATTGTCATTGTAAAGATCGTGATCTCTGCATAGCTGGCATAAGCATAGGGGGGGGGGGGGCGACAAAGTTGGAATCCAAGAGACCAATAGCATGGGAGAAAACCGGGCGGTCCGAACATCTGTCAAAACAACAACAAAAATGGAAAGACGGAAAATGTAAAATTTTATGCAAATACATTTTACAAATTCATAAACATTCCATTGGTAACAGAATCTGATGGACCCTTCTGTCTATGTGAACAAGTGAGCTTCCTTCCGATCAATATTTATGTATTTCATATATGCTTTTGAGGTTTCTGGTGTTAATTTTTGTGTGTTTAGATTGAAAACACTGTGGCAATGAGGCAGGAGAAACTCTCTCTCTCTCTCTCCTGTTGAGAGAGAGTCTCACACACACAGCCACACACACACACACACACACACACAACCACACATCAGTGTACTGCTGAACCCCCACGAGGACCGACATGTTTTTAAGAAATGTAATGAATTAAAAAGTAGGATATTTTGCTTTGGAATGTAGTGAAGTGAAATAAAAATACTCAGAATAAAGTTATCCGATACTTGAAGAAATACACTTAAGCACCTCTGGACTGTGTTTAGATTAGGTTGGTCGTAGCCTACAAAAACGACTATTTAGCACAGGTTGTTGTCGGCGGGTCCAAGTGAGACACCGGTGGTTAGTGTGGTGTGATTTCACTCACCCATGGCATTGCTGTTGAGCAGGGGGGACACTGTGAGCATTCTGTGATTTCTCCAGACCCATTTGTAAAAGGGATCCCTAAACTGTTCAGCTTATACTAAATTTTTAATGGTCCTAAAACTCTCAGAAAACCCTAAAAGTGTTCCCTCAGTATTGCTATCAGAGCTATTTCCCTCTTACAAAACCACTTCTTTACTTGCTTTCTCCTAATAATTAAGTTGGCTTGAAAAAAAGAAAAAAAAAAAACAACTTACTGAAATCCTATTTAAACTCTTCTGCTGTTCTGAGACTAAATTTTTAAAATGTAGCTCCTCCTAGACTTTTAAAGCAACAGCCAAACAGTCAACTCGGGTCAGACCTTCAGACTGGTCAACTCGGGTTGCTGTAATCTTTTCTAACTGATACGGCTTATGGTTTTCGTAAACCAGACTATCAAAACCACCTAAATCCCATAGAACTTTCATTGGAGGGGTGAAAACATTTTATACAATAAGACTTAAGGTGTTAAAAAATTTAAGCTGTCGACTGCCATAGCAAAAAGCTTTAAAAACTCCCTACTGCAAATACAGGTTAAAACCATCCTAAGCTAATCGGTTCCCTTTGGCTGGTCTCCCAAGCGTGGTTTTGGCCCACTGTTTAACAGGTCATGCTGGTCTTAACTGGTGTTTTACTGTTTTGTGTTGTTGTTGTGTTTTTTTTTTTTTTTTTTTTTACTGAAACAACTGGTTTTAGCTGGTTTTTAGCTGGATTAGCATAGAAATATACTACAAACATGCTAGTAACTGCTAATCATGCTAGCAACATGCGTAGTAACTCGATTCTCATGATAACAACATGCTAGTATTTGCTAATCATGCTTGAAAACATGCTAGCGACATGCTGGTTACTTGTTAATCATGCTAATGACATGCTAGTCACTTGGTAGTCATGTAAACAACATGATAGTCACTTGCTAATCATGTTAACAACATGCTAGTCACTTGCTAATCATGTTAACAACATGCTAGTGACATGCTAGTCACTTGCTTATCATGCTAGGAACATGGTAGTCATTTGCTAATCATGCTGGAAACAATGCTAGCGACATGCTACTAACTTGTTAATCATGCTAATGACATGCTAGTCACTTGCTAGTCATGCTAGCAACATGCTAGTCACTTGCTAATCATGGATAAGAACATGCTAGTCACTTGCTAACATTGTAAAAACCATGGCTAGTGACATGCTAGTTACTTGCTAATCATGATGGAAACAATGGCAGGACATGGTAGTCACTTTCACGTGATGCACTGATTGTTCTTATCACACCAGGTGTGATCGTATGCATCAAAGGGTTAATTTGTTCATGTGAGTTTTTCTCTTTTTTTGGCAGGTGTTTTTTTTCGTGAAAGAATAAATGAGCCAGTTTGAACATTATTGTTCGAATGAATGCTGGCAGTTTTCAGTGCTTATTTATCCATGACGAGACTTCAACTAGCCAGGGTACCAACATAAAAAAACACTAATCACAAGCTGTTCTCTGCCCGGAATTATCAGCATGCGTGTGGTGTGTATGTGATGTTGCCTATTCCGGATTGGTCACTTGGTTGTTGTCTGGTTTCTTCGTCATTTTAATGATGTTTTCATTGTGCAGAACATTCCACTGTGGTTGATTGCTTGTTTTGTTCATTCGTGGGAGTCGTAGAATCTTCCTCATACAGTGAAGAGTAAAAGTGATGCCTCAATTTTACTCACTCCACCCCCACTGTCCACATTTATGTTCAGGGTTTGACTTCTCTTTTTTTGTTTTTTTTTTTGTCAGCATGATTTCATAGTTAGTTTTCCTTGGTTACTTCATTGAGTAGTCATTTTGTTCAGCTGTTTCCTTATTAGTTTCCTTTAAGTTATTGCTGTGTGTTGCTTGTCTGTCCTCATTCGGATTTTCTGTGGATATTGTTAAAGACAATTTTGAATCTGAATCTTCTTCGTCATGCATTCCATTTTGTCTATTTAAATTGAGATGTTAACAGCACTTCAACACAGGTACAACTTTCTTTATAACATTTTTATTGATTGTTTATATGAAAATAGATATGCAGTAATTTGCAGTTACTATCTTTATGGTGAGTGGAATTCGCTTTCACCTTTTTAGTTTATTTTTTTTACGTTGGAAACCAAATGTGTTCTGCATTTGGTTTAGTGTTGTGAACCATACATATTTGGTAACAAGCATCATCAGTATCAAACAAATGTATTAACTAAAATGTGTTATAATTATCACATGTACACTAAAATGAGATATTCAGTTAAAATATAATTATTACTTCAGCACACATTAGTATGTTGATTTTGCATCTTTCAACTCATTACAAAAACAACTGGGTAAACAACAAAAAAAAACAAAAAAAAAAAACAACAACAACAAAAAAACAAAAAAAAAAAACAATTATAATTTGCTAATGTTGGACAGAACTAAAACACCCAGGTACATGAAATGTGGTATAGGTTTGAAATGACTTGTATCACCACAGTATGATAGTAAAGTGTTACATATGTAGCTCTTTATGTAATATAGATTTCTTCACAGCAGCCCACCTTTACAGTACAATCAGTGTCAGTAAATTAGTCATTACAATACAATTTAATCACATAAGCAGCTCAACAGATGATGATAAAGATCAATGGATTAATTTTTTCAGTGTTTCTCAGTCAGTAGTTTCAGTTCATATAGCACAATATGAACTCTGTATAAACAAGGACTATACCACATGAGATGGTGACAAGAAGACTGTGACAGAAACAGGCTAAAATCATAGGTAAAATCATAAACAGTGTTTGTGTAGTCTGACCAGAAATAGAAATATCACTGATCGTTGGAGGTCACGGTGCTACAGTCTTATCTGGCCACAGATGTCTATGTTGAGGTATTTGATATTTCATAGAGGGACTGTGTGTGGTCTTAACTGGTTATACGTCACACATCTAGCCTGGATACAGACTGGATTAGAATGACTCTTGGACACCTCAGGATAATATGGATAAAGCTTAAATCCAAAGTAAAAACGTCATGGGGGTGTTGTTTTGTAAAGCGTTTCTGGCTTTGGTCGAACTAACTAACTAATTAACACCATATGAAGGGATATGTAAGAACAAATGTCTGCAAATGTCTAAATTTTTTAGCAAATCATACACCCTTCTCTAAACCAGTTTTGTCAGTTGTCATCTTTACTATGTTGTTTTTTCTAGCCAACAGCCTAAGATTCAATTAGGGCAGAATGTAGCTGGCTTATCATAAATTAGAGAAAAAACAAATATTACCACAACATTACCCTATTGGACACTGTTACAGTGTATTACATTTAAAAGTATAAAAAAAAATAAATAAATTGTCCAACCAGTTAATGAATACATTTGCCCACCGGATAATGAGCAGTATAACGTTTTTCATTTTAACTAGAGATATCAAGTTCCAAATCTGTGTTCCAAATGATACTGCACTTATACTTATTAGAATGTGTTGACACTTCGGTCAGATGCAGTTTAAGTGGCAAGAGAAAAAATGAAAGTCTCTCTCCACCTCAGAAAAAAATAACTTTCCTTCCTGTCAGCTATTATACTGTGTTTGTTGCTCACACTCTTCAATTGTATGCTCTAATCAAAGTCCCTTCTAGTCTAAAATGCAGCGGCGGTTTGTGCTGTATATCACTTCATTATAAATAAAGCTCAAAAGAAGTTATGTTGGTAAATTATAAAATTATCAATACGTTACCTAACTGGAAAATGTTTTACATTTTCTAGGAATTAGGTCAAGACAGGACAAGATTTGGTCTTCAAAAAAGCCTTTTTCCAAAAGGTAGGCTAACATCTTGAAAAAAGGGGGTCGTCTTATAATCAGGGTTGTCTTATATTCTTGAACAATACGGTAAGTTACAGCCATGGGCTGATAGGTAATGTAATCAGTATGTAATCATACAATCCATAAAATAGTACTTGTAATTGGAATATGCATATTAAACACGATCTTTTATTTTACTTGATTTTTTTTTATTTACATACACAATGCGCATAGCATTACTGTATAATTCTGTACTTTTGAACTAAAGCCCAGTATATAACCGTTTCAGTCTATTCAGAACTTTGTTGTAATGCTTCTTGCTCTTCAGCAGCAGTTGTGCAGACTTCTCACAGAAGAAGCCAAAGCAAGGAGAGACCTCTTCATGAGTAAGTATTTAAATTAAACTTTAGAATTTGTTGTTGCACACACTTTGTAAGTATAGTTAATTCTGATTCTGAAACTTTGAGCAGTTTATAGATTTAATTTTCTTTGTACTGCTTTTTCATAACAGTGTGTGCTTCAGTGGGTGATCTGAGGATTGTTCTGCTGGCCAAGAGCTTGTCAGAAAACTGCGGAGTGGGAAACTTAATATTAGGTAAAAAAATGTTTGACAGTGAAGCTCTTCCAGATCAAGTGCAGAAACAAAGAAGAATGCACAAGACAGTCATAAACGTTCCTCACCTGCTTCAGCCACATGCTCTCAGATCATCAGATCACAGAGGCAGTGATATGAGTGTATGCGTCTGTCTGATCCAGGACCTCACGTGATCATTCTTGGTCCTCAAAAATGATCAGTTGTTCAAGAGAAGATCAAGAGCATGTGGAAAAGGTGCTGCACTCTTTCTCCGACAAGGTTTATGAACATACCATGGTTGCTCAGCACACAAGAACCAGACAGTGAACCGACTAAAGTCAATGACGTTATATAAGGGAAATTATTAAAAAATGTTTCTAACAGACATTACCAAACTTAAGAAAAGCACCTCTTTCTGTTGATCTTAGAGAGAAAATAGAGAATTTTGCACAAATTAACAGTAAACGCTATCTTGTTTGTGATAAATTTGCAAGTTCAGAAGGGTTCAGAGAATTCCATGGAGCAACAGGTTACAGAAGGAGGTGAGTATTAAAATATTTTGATGTAGTTTCTAATAAATATAGGTAAAATACAAAAATATATTGAAGTAACAATCACACACTTCATAGGTTGTGCATCCTTGCAATCTTTTACTGTGGAGTTTAAAATGAGTTATTTACTTTAGGACATACAGAGTCAACACTGACTGTTGCACTCGTTGGAAACTCTGAATCTATCCAATTTAAACCTGAAAACATTCTACTTGGAGAAGATAAAACCCTTTAAAACTGTAGAAACATCCAGGATCGTTCCTGTACAGAGGGAGATAATAGCAGAACGTCACGTGTCAGTAATAAACATGATTAGTTTACATGAAACTGACTCTGTGCATCATCTCATCGACCAACTATTGAATGAAAATAAAATCCATGCATTCATCTTTGTTGTGCGACTGGGTCAGTTAACAGACGCTGATAAGATGGGACTTGAATGGCTTCAGAGAGTGTTTGGTGATAAAGTTCTTCAGTTTGTGATGATTCTTTTCACCTATGAGACAGAAGAAGAGTGTGATACTATAATTGATGATATGAGAAGAACAAAATTGTTCTGGAGCAGCTCCTGGAGAAATGTGGAGGAAGATATCAGACCTGTAACAAGAGATTGAACAACCAATCAGAGATGAGTGAATTGATGAAACAAGATTGAGCATCTGTTTTAAAGGAAAATCAACAGCAGTGCTACACTGCAGACATTTACAACTTACCACAGTGTTAACAAGGCAAAATATCTTCCAAAAGAATAAAGATGAGACCGGTAAGAAAAATCGGATTGTTTCCTGATATTTCACCTGTTTTATGTATTTGTGTGTTTATGTATTTTTACTCTAAATGTTATCATTTCAATATAACTTAACTGGTGTGCTATGCCATTACAAACAAAAACAGCACCAATGATGAATAATTTACTTAATAAAAAAATAAATAAAATAAAATAAAATTTTGCCTTAAAACACCTGCCTGAAAGTTCTAAGTATACCTAGTAAGACCTTGATTAGCTGCTTCAGGTGTTTAAGTTGGGTTGGAGCTAAACTCTGCAGGACTGAGTTTGGAGACCCCTAACATACATGGATCAGGATATTTGAGTATAATTGCATAGATGAGGTGAGTTATGAACCCAAGTGAAAACCTTAGAAGCAGCCTTTTTTTTCACTGCAACATTTAGATTCAAACCACAACCCCAAAGTCATGTGGTCAATTTTCAGGGAGTGCATGAACTGTGAAAATATATAGATTAAGTGCTGTATGTCCTTTTCGATATCGGTGTCTGCCAAATGTAAAAATGTAAAGATAAATTGGAAATGTTCAAGGTTTTCAGACTCAAAAAAAAATAACAATAATAATTAATAATTCTGGAGGCAGTCATTTGCCCGTCAGACATTGCTGCAGATTCAAAACAAAAACAGTCATAGGGTACACACAGTGGACCCTTGCTGGATCCTCTTCAGTTTGCCTACAGGGCAAACAGGTTTGTGGATAATGCAGGCAACTGGAACTGCATTACATTCTGCAACACCTCGACAGACCTGGAAATTATGCAAGGATCTTATTTGCCTTCAATACCATCATGCCTAATCTTCTCTCAGACAAACTGACTCAGCTCTCCATGCCAACCTCCATCTGTCAGTGGATCACCAGCTTTCTGACAGACAGGCAGTAGGTAGTGAGGCTGGGCAAACTCACATCCAAGACTCTCATGATCACCACTGGCGCCCCTTAGGAATGTGTGCTTTCCCCACTGCTCTTCTCCCTGCACCCAAATGACTGCACCACTAAAGATCCCTCTGTCAAGCTTCTAAACTTAACAGATGACACTTCAATAATCAGTTTCATCCACAATGTGAGACGAGTCTGCTTACAGACAGGAGGTTAAGAGCTGACTGTCTGGTTGCAATCACAACAACCTGAAGCACGGTCAAAACCGTAGAGATGATAGTGGACTTCAGGAGGAACCCCCCTGCACTCCTCAGACTCACCATCATGAACAGCACTGTTGCAACAATAGAGTCATTCACATTCCTGGGCACCCACCATCTCTCAGGACCTGAAGTGGGTCATTCACATAGACTCCATTGGTAAAAATGTCCAGCAGAGGCTGTACTTCCTTTGCCAGCCGGGGAAACACACAGTTCTACTTGGTCATCATTGAGTCTGTGTCATTGAGTCTGGGCCCGGTGTTTCTCCCTCTCACCACCAGAGGTCGCCATTTTTCCCATTCTCCCAGACTCCTTGGCCTTAACTCCAAACACGTTCACCTAGTCATACACACACAGCTGTTGCCCATCCTGATGGCTATTTACACATCCTTCCCCATGCCTTTCTGGGCTAGATTATTAGTTGTTGAATGTTTGACTGATGCAAGCAATAAGTGGCCGTTTTTGTATCATATCCCTGTTTCTGTTCCGTTTTCAGGATTTATGTTACTCTGTTCTTTTCCCCTTTGGGGTGCTTTCAGTTGTGTTTTTGTTTACTTTTGTGGCTTATAAATAAAGACCTGCATTTGGACCCAGACTACATCAACCTGGCTCTGCATTTAAGTGGCTTAGCCGTCAGGGTGAAGTTAGCTGTGGAGCCAGCTCACAGTTCTCCCAAAGTGGCAATCCAAGGGTTTGTCAGAGGCATTGTCTGCCACACCCAGTCCCTAATGCCCGTTCCTGGAGCATCATGGGCTGGGTTTGTTGGCTTTCTTGAAGCGGCGGAGCCCGCTGATGATCCCGCCAAGGTGGTGGGGGCTCGCATCTGGCCTTCACAAAGCGGCGGAGCCCGCTGATGATCCCTCCTAGTCAACGGGGCTCACTTCAGGCCTTCCCGAAGCGGCAGATTACGCTCACATTTCCCCCAAGGCAGTGGTGTCTGCTCATAGTTCACCCGAGGGTAGCGGTTGTTCACTTCATGAGGCCTTCATGAAGCGGCGGAGCCCGCTGAAGATCCCTCCAAAGGTGGCGGTGTTTGCTTCTGGCACAAAGTTTGCTTCTGGCACACAGAGGGGCTCACTTCAGGCCTTCGCGAAGCGGGCTGAGCCCATGGATGATCCCTTTGAGGCGATGGGGGCTCGTTTCAGGCCTTCATGAAGCGGTGGAGCCCGCTGATGATCCCTCCGAGGCGGCAGGGCTTGCATCTGGCCTTAATGAAGTGGCGGAGCCGACTGATGATCCCTCCGACGCCGGTGGCAGGGCTCACTTCTGGCCTTCCCGAAGTGTGGAGGATTCCACTGACAGTTCCACCGAGGCAGCGGTGTCTGCTCATAGTTTTCCCCTGAGGTAGGGCAGTGTTCGCTTCATGCCTTCATGAAGTGGTGGAGCCGCGCTGATGATCCCTCCGAGGCAGCATGGCTCGCTTCTGGCCTTCACGAAGCAGAGGATTCCACTGACAGTCCCCCCGAAAGGCTGCGGTGTCCACTCACAGTTCCCCCGAGTCAGCGGTTGTCCGTTCACAGTTCGCCCCGAGTTGGCAGCCAAGTCCAGAAGCACAGCGCCCCCTTACTGTTCTTCTGAGACAACGGTGCCTGCTCACAAAGCTCCCAAAGTGGCGGTGCCCACTCACAATCTCCCCGAGGTGGCGGTGTTCGCTCCCAGTTCCTCCCAAGGTGCTGGTGTCTGCACATACTTCCCCGAGGCGGCGGTTGTCTACTCATGATCCTCCCGAGGCAGCGGTTTGTCTGCTCCCAGTTCCCGCGATCGGGGTGGTGGTGGCTGCTCACAGATCTTCCGAAAGCAACAGGGTCTGTGCACAAAGCTCCCAAGGTGGCGATGCCCGATCATGGTTCCCCCGAGGCGGCGGGTGTCCACTCACAATCTTTCAGAGGCAGCGGAGTCTGCTCATCAGGCTCCCAAGACGGCGGGGTCCGCCATTGCCTGTTCCAAGTTTGGCAGTTCCACACACACCGCTGTGATGGCTGCTGGTTCTGCCCTGGGTCTCCATCCCACTGGCTCTCCCTCAGTCCCCAGGTCCACCTCCGGTACACGGACCTGGCCCCCGATCCCTCCCCTCCCCTCTCCTCTCCTCTCCCTGCTCCGCCCCCGTTCTGGAAACCGTTCCTTAGAGGAGGGGTCCTGTCATAAGTCCGGCCCGATGTTTCTCCCTCTCACCACCAGAGGTTGCCATTTCCCATCCTAAGGTCCTGACTCCTTTACCTTAACTCCACACACCTGCTCACCTACTCACACACACACACACAGCTGTTGCCCATCCTGATGGCTATTTTACACTCTTTCCCATGCCTCTCTGGGCTGGATTATTAGTTGTTGACTGATGCAAGCACTAAGTGGCCGTATTTGTGTCTTAAACCTGTTTTCTGTAACACTTTTCAGGATTTACGTTTACTCAGTTTTTCCCCCTTTGGGGTGCTTTTAGTTGTGTTTTTGTTTACTTTTGTGACTTATAAATAAAGACCTGCATTTGGACCCAGACCCTTGTAAATAACATAACTGCACATTCATTTAAACAATTATGTTTTTTTTTCCTATGTTTCTATTTCTGTATATAGTGTATTTATTTTTCTGTTCTTCTTATGTTAGTGTTATTTCATCTTTAGTGTGTATTTCTATGTATTTTTGCACTGTGTGTACTTTCTTCTGCACTGGAAGCTATTTTTACAATGTATAATTCCTTGTGTGTGTAAACATACTTGGTAATAAAGCTCCTTCTGATTCTGATTAGTTGTCGAAATAGTTTCACTGTTTCACGCTGGACACTACTGTCAAGCTATTAAAAATTTGGTTATCAGCATCATTACTTGCAGTTCCCTTTCAATTGGAAACTCGCACTGTGTCCTTTAGTGGACACTATGTGGAATGCCATCAGCATGATCAATGTCTGAAGCACATGTGAAGACACTCCAGTGATAGCCCATGACGTCATTAGTGGAGCTCCCTGGAGTAAAAGAGGGAGCCTGCAATACACAACATCGACTTCTTTTTGTCTTCGCGATCCATTCAGTTGTGTACATTTGAAAGATAATGTTATTAGGAAACACTTGCACAACACTTCAGGTAGCATGTGCCTCTGTTGGAGGACCTGAGAACACGTATGATTGATGCATTTTGTGCATGATTGAGGAGCGTGCATATTATATTTGAATGGATTGTTATTGCTGTTTCCATATATATATATTGTGTGTATTTTACAAACACTAAATGTATTATTTTACGGGGAGTTACTTATGTTTATTTAAATGTCTGAAACCTAAAGTAAACATTATGTGGATTAAAACACTGCATAGTTGTGATTATATGACAAATACTGAGCATGTCCATCTTGGCTCAGCGTCAGCCAAATGCAAAAAGCACAGTTTGAATCTGGCAATTATGTGACTTCACTGAATATTCTAAATCCCATATGTGGGCCCCGTACTCCCAGTGGCACAGAAAACAACAATACCACATGTGGTTCTGTACCGCTCAAAAGGTTAAGTGGATGGTGCCCCTTTTTGGTTCCTTAGGTTGAGCTCCACAGAGTCTCCCTCTGTAGGTGGAAGCTTATCAAAAATGTACCTGTTTAGAATGGTTTCCTTTTATAGACTTCCCTTTTTGTAGTTTGAAGAGAGATGTCTACCCGATGGCTTTGGGTATCTAACTCCTTGCTCCCTTCTTATGATACGATCTAGGTCAGGGTGTCTCGTCTGTATTGGAGGTAAGTTAGGCGGTTCAGAGATGGTAGCTGTCTGAGGACAGTTCCCTTTGAAAAGCTGCTCTTTGACTTAGGCTCCCCAAACTTCAAGGTTCCCCTATGGTTTCTCAGTTTCTCAAGGAAACTAGGTTTGGGCTGCCACCCTTGGATCAGTAGCATTTGAATTTAGGCTGTCCACCTAAGCTTTCTTGAAAAGGAGGGTTTTGTCTGTTTGAGGACAACCCTCTCTGTTACTGTTTTAGGCTTGGACTGTTTCCCTTGTAATTAGAGGTTTTTAAGTAGATGGTCCACCTATAGGTTGAGTCACTTTATAGGCTGCTTATTCTGGAGGGTTTTTGTCAAAGATGTAATGGTTGAGGCATGTTTCCTTTGATAGGATCTTCAGAGGATTAAGCAAGAAATCACATATCACCAATATCATCGGTGTGCCTTGGCAGATGGTCCAGTTTAGTTCTGTTGAAGTCAATGTATGCCTGTGTCTACGTTGGTGGTGTTCTTTGCCGCAGTGGTAGGCAGGCATCTCCTCAGCATGGCAGAGTGGGAATTACATTCCCCTTAGTGTCCACTAAAGAAAGCAGTGCAAGTACCCATTGAAAAGGAACATCTCGAGTTACGCATATAACAATGGTTCCCTGGGATAGGGAACAAGACACTTTGTCTCTGCCATGCCTAGGGTCTGCCTGTTTACGTCCCCTTCAGACAAGAAATTGATGTTTTGTATTGCAAGGACCCTCTTATACTTCCAGGTGCTCTACTAATGACGTCATGGAGTGTTTTCGCATGTGCTTCAGACATTGGTCATTTTGACGTCATTCCCCATAGTGACCCACTAGAGGTGCAGTGTCTAATTCCTTACCTAAGGGATACTATGGTTTCATGCATAAACCAGGACATTTTTACTCCCCAAAAGTTATTTTAAATTGTATTAATTTTTGACCCCCTCAAAAACTATGCTACATTGATTCAAGCACAGTAATTACCACTTCTGATAATTAAATACTATTTGTTTTCCACTGTTTTCTTTTGTTTCAAAAGATAAAACCACAGTCAAGAATGAGAGCCCTGAGCACACCACTACAAGAGCAACGAGAGGAACACAAAAGGTATGTGCTGGCTGAAGGGTAACTGTATAATACAGAAGGTGCACAATGTCAAAATTAGACTTTTTAAACTTTTAATTAACATAGGATGCAAAAGTTTGATTACAGTTTTAAGTGTTTTTTTAATCTAATTTCATCTGGGTTTTTTTTGTTTGTTTGTTTGTTTTTTTGACATTTTGGATGCAAAACTGTAGGGGTGTCCAATCCTGCTTTTGTAGAGCAGCTTTCCAGAGTTTAACTTTTGAGTGTGTGCTCATCATACAGGGTTATTGATGTGTCAGGGCATTTCCATATGCAGTATGGATTGGCAATATGCTTTACACCTCTTTCTTTTTACCCTTTCACTTCTATCTCATTCAGTAACTCATCTCGCATGATCCTATCTTCCTGTTATAACAGTATCAGTCTCTGAAAATCATATCTTACTCACCAGAGGTGAGGAACCGGTCCTTGCGCTGTCACCTGTGATTGTTGTCTTCTCGCACTTTTTCATTTACCTTTGTTGTTAATTGCCGACATTAGTAAGTACATGGATTTTCCCTTTTTGCTTCATATCATCCTGTTCTACATTACAAACAAAGAAGGTCAAGTGCATTTGTTTATACTCTACCTTGATATCATTTTAAGTATTTCAGGTACTTTCCAAACACATAGCATTCAAACATCTTTATATTCAAGCATATATGGAATTAACCTAAAATCCAGCAAAATAACATCAAAAATCACCAGTTGCAGTCCCACACTAGTTAATAATGTGCTTTACTGCAATTTCCAATTAATTAATTATCCATTGTTATTCACTATTTAATTCTATCTCTTATTTTTTACATCAACATGGTTTTAATGATAATTTATATCCTGATGACATTCAAATACACACTATTTGTATGCCTGCTTTAGCCATTCAAACAGAATTACATTGTGGATTAAATAAAAGAATGGCTCAGCTCTATTTTTTTTTTACATGGACAAAACTGAGATCGTCATTACTCGAACTCTATTACTTACTAGCAAAATTCTATTGATTTTACCTGTGAGGTTGCTAGTACTCTCATCAAACCCATCCAGTACTGTGAAAAATCTAGGTCTTATTTTGATTCCTCTCTCACCTTTAAGGATCATATGAAGAGATTGGTTCCAAAACACTATAAATTCATTTTGATTAATTTGAGTAAAAAAGAAAGTGGCAAGATGAAAACCACAATTTTCTGTTTCAAACTTTCACATAGCATCGTTAGGTTATAATAACATAAAAAAAAATAAAATCCAGATTTTGATTTTCAAAGATTATAAAAAATATAATTTTTTTTTCCAAAAATGCAATAAATCCATTAATCAATATAAAAAGCTATTTTTCATATTGAAAACTGTTGAAAATACACAAACCATGGTTAATCCACATATGGCAGTCTCTGAACTTGGTCAATAATAATACATAATAATAATAATACAATTTTATTTTATAATGCGCCTTCACATGCTCAAAAGCGCTACAACATACAAAATAGTTCAAACAATCAAACAAACATTGCAGTAAAAAAAATAAGTATCAAAAAATACACAAATTTATAAATTAAAAGCTTGAGTAAAAGATGTGTCTTAAGAAGTCTCTTAAAAAACAATCCACAGAAGCAGCATCCCTGATAGACGCAGGGTAATGTATTCCATAACTTCGGCGCATTACAGGAAAAGGGCCCTTCCCCCCATAGTTTTTAATTTTAATACTAATCTTATATGCAGGCCAATGGACTAAAAATACATTCATCAGTCATCGTTCCCAAAATGAATTCAGCGGGTCATCTTGTTAATCCTATAACTTAATTACAGCAATAAAAATAAAATTTTCATCATGAAAAAAGAAACATTGAACAACATCACATTAGCCCCACAGAAATTCCATATGACATTTCCCTAACAATCAACTTCCAAAAGTGCATTTCATCTTTTGCCATGTTACATTCATTTAGGGTCATTAGTGCTATATGCTGCTTTAACAAAAACATTAAATGGCATTAATAAAAACACTTACACTGACAAGCTACACAATATCGCATAAATTGACTGCGACTCATCTGCGACTTAGAAATGTGATATTGTCTAGTTTGATAGTATAGTTTAGTGATCTACGGCTCTGTGTATCCATCTGAAAGCATGTGATGGAGATTAACTATTGATCACAGAGAACCGGCTTTACTGACAAGATGCGTTTGACAATCTCATGCGATGTATCGTGCAGCCCTTAAGTTGTGGTTGATGATCACAAAAGTAGGATGAGGAAAACTAGGATGCCGAGTGTATTCAAAGTGCTGCCATTACTGTCTAGAGTGCGTGGAATGGTGTGCTGTGATTGGTTGAGCAGATATATGGCATTTTGCAGAGAAGTGAGACTGGTATTTGTCATGGATTGGAAAGAAAAGGAGAAAATCAACAGACAATAACTTGGCGGATATCACATTTATGCGTAAAATTAAAAATGGACCTTCAGCACTGACCAGATAACGATGCTGATTTGGCGGAGGAAACTCCATTTTTTTTTTTTTAAAAATGGCGTTTATCACATTTTGGAATCTTAATTATCATCTCTATCACCAAATCAGCATTCTTTCACATATGTTTGCATTGCTGAGTTCTAACCCTTCATCAGTGTCAAAGATGCTGAAACAGTCATCCATCCTTTTATTTTATCCCATCTTGATTACTGTAATGCCCTTTTCATTAATCTGCTGCTTCTCATGGACCCAGTCTTCTGAATTGGCCTTCTCTTTGTTCCTCATTACCAACTCTCTTCAATGGGTGGTAAATCATCTAGTGTTGTTGCACCAAACTATGAGAATTTCTCTGACTCAAATCACTCCCTTGCATTAATAATATTTTGAATTCAAATTACTATTCTCAAAACCCATTTGTTTTTTGATGTTATCATTAGCTGCATTTCAATACCCCTTCAAAACTGTTGAAAATTGAAATTGCGAACTGGAATACGCCCAATGGAAACACGTCTATTTGTGAAAACTCCCACATATTGCAAAAAGGTTTTTATGCGCACGTGAGGTGGTTTTTTTTAAAGCAATTCAGCAAAAGGACTACTTCACAAAACTGCAAAGGAAACAGTTTTTGGGTTTCATTTTTTGTGAGCCATTTACAGTGTCACCTGGTGTACATGGGTTAAATAAAATTTCACATGATCACTCTTTAATGTGCTATAACCTCCAAGAAAACACCTATACATGGCCACTCTAAGTTTAAGAGCTTTTCCCTGCTAATAATGTCCTGGAATAACCTAACTATGTTTACACTGCACATGTTTGCGGCCCATTATGGCTCCAATACACACGGCCACTGGAGCGGATTTAGGCACACTGTGGTCAATGCTTTATTGTGGTTTATACCAGTTAGCTTTCAGTCACAGACACCTCTGGACATCGAGAAAAAGCCATGACAATTTGAAATCTGCATAGCTGATTAATTTTAGTGCTCAATCCTCTTGTCGTTGGACAAGCAGCACAGGCAGCGGTCTCTCTCTCTCTCTGCTAACACAGCTCAGTTTTTGTGAGCGAGCACACCCTGGTGTGGTTCAGCGGCGATCTTTGAGAGCTTAGTTTCCTCTAAAAGAAAAGCCCGCCAAAAATCTCGTCTAAAAGCGCTTAATTCACGAAGATACGCACAATGGAAAAACCACTTCTATTTTGTGAACCACTGCCACATGGATTGGCAGGAAAACGGTTTGATGCGGTGAGAAACAGGGTTACATGTTTTTACATCTTGGCTTCTGAGAGAACACGATCGCCTTTGTCCATGCTTAATCGTCACATCGTAGACGGTGTAATATCCTCTTTGTGAAAACGTTGCCCCATATGCACGCTCCTTTGTGGCTTGTGGCTTTGCGGCTCGCAGTCTTTTCCAAAAAGTCCATGAAGTCTACCCGTCTGCTTCGAGGTATTTGGTCCTTCCATTTCGCAGGTATGAAGCTGCAGGGATGTGCTTTGGTGAAGAGTGTAGGTGAGGAGGGAATGGCTACGCCATGTGAAGCCCGACGGAACTTACTGATCCTCTCATGTATCGTGCAACCCTGGTAGAGCTTCTGGCTGAGTTTGCGAGCTCATCTTTGGGTTTTGAGTTTTTCGGGGCCATATGAGGCTTCCGTACAGGGCCTGTAAGTTTTCCCTGCCACAGATTCTGGACAAGCTGCCCATCCACCCTGCCACTTCAATGGCCATCTGGAAGATCCTACCAGCAGGCCAAGGTGTTGAAAGAACTGCAAGAGGGCATTCCCACCCAGAGGTCTTCGCAGGAACTGCGAGTCTGCAACTGACTACAGCCTTTGTGCTCTAAATATTCACAGGCCCCTTCTACGATGGGTACACGCGCGCTACTAAGAATGGTCAGAAGTACCACCGGTGGGCCTAAACTTCTGGCAGAGTATGCGGTATGGTTGATAAATTACATTTCGTTCAACACCTCCCAATTCCCAGGTTGGACTCTTCGGCAACACCGTGGGAAAAATTTTCCCAACAATTTCGTGCTGCAGTCAACAAGCAGATGGTGGCCATCAAGCAACATCCTCCTCTCCTGTCATCACCAGGGACGCCGCCCTACTAAGACACAGGCCCCCCACAGAAAAAAACCCCCCCGCACATGTTGACTGGTAGAGAAGCCCCAACACCGTCTGAAACATGAAGGAGGTGGCAACGCCGGCCCATCATCAGGAAGGCTAAGAAGAATAGAACTAATAAGATAAGTATTCAAAGAGGTCCTGATACAGAGCGTAGGGAGGAGCTATCCTTATGCCCCCCTTAAATGAGGCCAGAGTTACTATACCCTTTGGGAGTGGGGCTCACTCATCCAGGGCATTGGGCTTCATCCGCTTTGCAAATGGTGCCTCAAGCAACTTTTGTAAAGTTTTTGGGGCTACATCAACACATTTAAAATTTTTTTATAATCTGAAAATGGAAAGTTTCCCCTGGGGTGTTGGTGATTCTTCTACTTAGTGGTGCTATGGGGGGAAGCTTGTTTTCCCTCCCTTTTTTGAGGCAAATTGCATTTATTAGCCCAGTTCAGTTCTTCTTAAAACCCGGGGACTACCCTTACTTCACTTCAGCACTTAGTGTTAATTTTTCAGAAAACTGCCCCTTTTGGTCTAAAATGTAAGACTCAAGTGATCTCTCATAATGGTTAGTGCCCCAAAAGTGTGGCCCTATGTGTTTTATCCCCCGCCCTGTCCATAACCGGGACTGGTTTCTCTTAGTGGACAAGATCTGTCTTTTTTTGTGTTGGGTAGTTCTACCCTCAGGGGGAGCACATAAAGAAACCTTCCCTATTGTACGTTTCAGTGAATCCATGGGATGTATACCCACAATACCCCCCCCAGGGGTGGATATGGTTCCTTTGGTCTTTTTTGAAGATATGGTCTCTTTCTCATGGGAAAATGTTTTAAAAGAATTTTAGGAAAAGACAAAAAGGCTCAGGCTGAGGTGACCTTGCCTTATAAAGTGGGTCATAAGTTTTAAAGGGTTTTGGGAGGAGAGGTTTTGGGTTTGGACATGCT
>NC_056574.1:5523818-5594009 GCF_018340385.1 Cyprinus carpio | reverse complement strand
AACATAATATGAATAATTAATGAACGATTTGACTGACAGTAATGGTCTTGAGGCAAAGTTGTTGCATTATGAGGGAGATCTTTCAAATGATATCCATATTGCATGGATATGTGAAACTCATAGTGATTACATGAGCCAAAAAAAAAAAAACTCGTTAGCGCCAACTAGTGGCCGATTTCTTTCAAAATTCTTACAGACCTTTCGGGCCATGAGACGAACATGCCCACCAAGTTTCGTTCCCGATCAACCTCCGTTAACCTTGTCTAATAGTTGCTTAAATTTCATTGGCCAATGGCGGGGCCATGTTTTTTGAGATACGCGAATGTCCTCATAAACAATATTGCCCCTTCAGACAAAGAAACTGCATACTAATTTTCAAGTCGAATCGGACCAACCGTTGCCTAGTATAGCTATTTAGGTGATTTTTTTCTGTCTTATAACCGCCCCAAGTGGCAGAGGTGCGCAATTTTTTTTATTTGACCAAAGATTGAGCCTTATACAAACTGTGTACCGAGTTTGATGAAAGATATCTCATTCCGTTCAAGGTTATAGCTAAAATAACATTTTGGCTAACGTTAGCATTAGATGCTTTTTTGGCAGTACTGTTTCGCGTAAGAATCAAAATTTCAACTTTTTTTGATAATTATTGATAGTGAGTGTCCAGAGAATATTTTCTGCAGTGGTGTTGGTTCTGATCGTGGGTGAAAAACCTAGGACTAGTTCGCAAAAGTAGGTTTCAGATATAACTCAATTTTGCGAGGAAACGATGCGCCGTAGACACGCGGAAAAAACCAGCAGAGCAATTTTTTTTGGGCTAACCCAAGGATTGCAATGATGCCATGTTTTTGAGTCTACGACAAACGGTTTACGAGCTACAGCAAAAATGTCTGAATTTTTGTGTTTTTTTGCGCGGTAGCGCCCCCGTTAGGCCGATTGGGCCGGTTCTTTGCGCCTGAGTAGCGAGCAAGACTACTACCTTTTTGACCAAGTTTCAGCTCTCTAGGCCTTACGGTTTGGGCTGCCCGTTCAGTTTTAAGGCGGAAGAATAATAATAATAATAATAATAATAATAATAATAAAAATCCTAACAATTACAATAGGGTTTCAGCACTGCGTGCTTGAACCCCTAATAATAAAAATCCTAACAATTACAATAGGGTTTCAGCACTGCGTGCTTGAACCCCTAATAATAATAATAATAAAAATCTTAACAATTTCAATAGGGTTTCAGCACTGCGTGCTTGAACCCCTAAAAAGTCCAAGATGAAGCGCATGCATCACTTTCAGGTAACTACGTTCATAATCCTGTGAAACTTTTTTTTCCAACTTTTGGAGCTATAGGCAGCGGCGGTTCTACACTGAATTACACCCTGGGCCAAACCTTAACCCAACTGATGGAAATAAATAATAACTTAACTTGTAACAGTTTTGTTTCAAAACACAATATTATGGTTAAATTAGATCCCAAAACAATTGTGTATCATTCACATGTAATCCATTCATATGAAAACATATCAGAGATAAACATCACTGCTAGAGGATGTTGTGTAGATGTTAAAGGGTAAACGACGATGTATTTAAGCTTTCATCATTTACAACTAATCACACAAATTAGACACAAGACATTTATAAGAAATAAGACATTTGGTTATGACATACACTGAAAACAATCAGACAGATGATACAGAAGCTTTTAATGCTGGGTGGTATAAAAATAATATTTCATGCATGCTGTGCTTGCAATTTAGGGCTAAAAAAAAAATGATATTAATGGGGTAAAAAATAATAATTACCCAAACTTTTATGAGGAGAAGACAGAAAAATCCATAACCATGGAATGATCTTCTCATGTGTTCCTGCTGATTTTACTCAAGAGAAATTAGAAACACTGAAGATGATTGAAGACAAAGAAGACTATCTGGGGATGTTCATCTTAATTCTTCTTTATTAAAATTGTGTTTAATAACGGAGGACTTCCTGATGAAGAACTGCATTACAGACTAGCCCACAATATCATTATTTTCTGTGTTAAGTATCCATGTTGCACAGTTGTTCCTTCCAAAAAAAAAATATTGATGATCCTGCAGAGAAAACTCATGCTGTTCACTCTCTTCATCAGTATTTGCTATATGGACTTAAACAATCATGACCCAAAACAGCCTTCAGTCTTCATCAGCTCCTCATAGGCCTTGAGAGCAAAGGAATAAAAATGAGAGAACATTGATTAGAAAAGGCATTTAATAAGAACTGATAATTCAATATGAATACAAATAGCCTACATCAAAAGGAAATATTTTACACTTGCTCCGATTATGAGGTTAAGAACATGGCTTTCTGATGATGGAGTTCTGCACAACCTCTGACGAGTTTTTCCTTATCCAGCGATTTCAACGTTATGCTCAGCTGATGCAAGTATTTACAGTCTTTCCTGCAGTTTGGTGGAGCGCAGGTATCATTTTACCAGCCTTTGTTTGGAACTATTTTTGTTGTCAATCATGTAAAATCAATATCACATTTGCAATCGTGCTAATATTTGGAAGACAATATTCTTGTTTTGCTTAACTATATCCTGTTATAAATATTTTTTAAAAGAAGTCATACAGGGACATTTTTTTGCCCCATAGCTTGAATTTGGGGGTCATTTTTTAAATTAATTTTGGTGGCATTTTTGCCCCAAGCCTCAGTTTAATTTCAGAAATAATGTGTGCATGGCGTGATGGTGGGGGCGGGGCTCTTTTTGGAGTGCAAGCGGTGGCCCCTTCTGTTGCGAGGCCCATTTCAAATTAAAACAGGAGAAGCAAATCAAAGGCCTCTACTGGTCTGAAGTACCAACTCAAGTCAGCATGCGGAGCTTGTGCTATTTCACGTCCTTGAACCTATTGCGTTGGAAGTTCAAGTACTTACAAGAGTTTCCGGCATAAAAACAAAATACTCAAAGAAGCTACTGAGAGCTTGTTTCTGTACATCTAATGGAACAGAGACTCTTACATCTACTGGATTCTTCTCAGATCAAACAAAGAAATGAGTTTCTATTTCATATAACAGAGAATGAAGAGATGAACATCTCCACAAACATACTGGATACAAGAGGTTGTCAGGAAGCACCTCCAATATTTACACAATTTCACTGGTTTTGCAGCCGATGGACAATGATTTCAATTAGAGAATGAAGCACAGCAGGAAGATTTTATTCTTTGAACTTCCATTTATTTTGATTGCCAGGCAGTCGATGCCATTAATTGTCAAGTAGTTTAGTCCTGGTCTGTAAAACAAATGAATGAATTAAAATTACAATGTATCTATAAATATTCACTGCACAATACAGTCAGTAAAGAGCATTAACAATCAACTGATAAGCAAACCAGTATACACTATATATACTGTATATACACTATATACACTCCAGAGCAGTATTCAAGGCTTATTGTATCCCATCATGCATCATGTTGTGGAAAAAAATTGTGAGACTTTTTGCCGAGATCTTGTGAGAGGAAGAAACCTTTTCAGGAACTAAAAGAGCTTTAAATCTTTTAAATCTTTATTTTTCATGTGAAGCTGTTGAACCATATATATTATATATAAAACGTGAATTAAGGCAATGGTAGTTTTTATGGAGTCCACAGAACTTAACTAGATTTCTTACCTTTGTCTGTCCTCCAGAAACAGAAAATCATGTAAACTTCAGTATTATAAATTATATGATAAATGTCCAGCAACCTTTCCAATGAATTCTGTTTAGTTTCCATACGCTGTTTTACAGAAATATCACTTGTATTTATGTGGTCATAGTTCAACAACGAGAGTTATTCATGTCTGTTCTTCAGTAAATGACAATGGTGATTGAGGAGCGTTTTAGTTGTGACACTTTATCAAGTTTAGGCTGTCATAAGGATGAATATACTTTATGATCTTTATATCTTTATACTTGACTTGTCCAGTTGTTGTGAGAAAATCACTTTGAGTCACTAATGGTGCTGACTGTCAGTGTTCGGAGACGAGAGCAACACTTACAGAGACCAAACCAGTTTCTGTTCTGTGTCATTCCTTTGTGTTCATCTTGTGTTTCATGCCTTTTTTGGTCACTCTGTACTTTCATTATCAGGGTTGGACTCTTTGTTTGCAGTGAGTTTTTGATGACATGAGCTGGATCAAATTATATTAACAAATCAAATTACCCAAATACTTCACATACTAACATTGTACTAGATGTGCTTCTTAAAAACCGTACCAATTAACTTTCCCATTGTTGCTGGTTAGCTAATATTACCAGCTAAACAGATTTCCTGCCAGCTAATTTAAATAATAATAATTTTGTATTATATTCATTTTGTGGCAAAAGGTGTAGAATGTAGATGTCAAAGTATAAGTCATATAGCTTGTGTATCCTCAGTTGTACAGTAATGCACAGTTTTAAAAAATCACTAAATTATATGCACTAATCAGTGCCTTTTTATAAAAGAAAAAAAAATGCACTTAAAACACCTGGATGATGCCCTTACTTAACCGGAAAAAATTGTAATTTGTTTTTTTTTTGTATATGTACAGTATATGTATATATAAAAAAAGAGAAACCAGAAGCAACATAATTAATAAACTTCAAAATAAGAGTTTCTGAACAAAAAAAAAATATATATATATATATATATTTTTACAATACTATTATGTCCTGTGTTAGTGTTCATAGACTGTAATACTGTGTGTGAGTGAATGTTCTGCAGTGAAATCACTGAATCATCAATGAACTGACTTTAGCTGGAAAATGACTCTCTTTTATTGTCGTCTTGCATTATTGACAAACTATTTTCCTGTTTGACACTGTAAAGCTGCTTTGACACAATCAGTATTGTATAAAGCGCTATAGAAATGAAGGTGACTTGAGTTGACCTGACTAGTAGAGTAGTGGGGAATGAGAATAAACCAGCTGCTTTGATAATGTTGTGAAATGAGTCGTCCCCTTTTCTTTTGATTTCATTATTCACAAATACTACTACTTACTACTAATCTTTATTCCTATCACTGGTTTTATTGTGTGTATTGGTGAGGTGGCAATATCAATATTGGTACATTGATATTAAAAATGTAAATATTTAAAGTCATTTAAAACCTAAAAGGGGGGGGGGGAGTGATTGCAAATGTAAAAATGTATATTCTTCCTGTAAATGACATAATTACACCAGTAGATGGTGAACAATGTCTGTCTCTTGAGTATGATGAGGAGCTGATTCTCATCCTTCCTCTAACATCAAATCTATGTCCAAATGACAATAATTTAAAGCTCTCTGTAAAGTACTGTGTACTTCCCTCCATTGCAGGGGTGGACTTAGTGAATTGGGGGCCCCAGGCAAATATAGGAATGGGGCCCTATACATTTGCACACATTTACCTAGATCAGCCTTGAAGTTCCTTTTTTGTCGTGAGGCTTGCTGCTCCACAATGGTGCCACATTATTGTGTCCAATGTTTCTAATTTTTTTTATGTACATGTCATAATGGGATTCTTTCATTTACATTTACATTTACATTTATTCATTTAGCAGACACTTTTAATAACTTAGATGTAAGCTCTGAATTCAGTGGAAAAAAATAATCGTGAGATGTTAAGTCAGATTTTGCACAAAAAAAGAGAGTCTGAATTGCCAGACTTTAACTCAGAATTCTGTGGGAAAAAAATTCAAAATGTTGAAATATTAACTCATAATTCTAAGAAAAAAAATCAGAATTGCAAGATATAAACAGTGAGATGTAAACTTGGAACTGTTTATATTTTGTAATTCTGACTTTTTTTTTTTTTTTTTTTTTTTTTTTTGCCAGAAATAAACTCAAAATTGCAAGATACAAATTTTCTGAGAAGAAAAGTCTGAATTCTGAGACATAAACGTGCAAATGTGAGAAAAGTTAGAATTGTCACAATTACTTTTAGTTTTTATTCCGTAGTGGAATCAAAAAATAAAAAAATGAAACAATTGCGAGGTATAAACTCATAATTCTGAAAAAAAAAGTCAATATTACGAGAGAAACTGAAATGTAAACTCAGAATAGTTTATATCTTGCAATTCTGAGAAGTCTGAAGTGTGAGATAAAGTCTCAATTACCTTTCTTATTTTTTTATTTTGTGGTGGAAACAAGCCTGTCAGATATGTAAATGTTGCTGTTTTTGATGGGTTTTCTCTCTGTACGTGTGTGTTTTGTGTTCAGCAACAAACCCAGGACGTGCCGCCGGTGTCTGAACTGCACCGGTTCATCTCCGAATGTACCGACACACCGACCTCTGGAAACTTCCACAGCCCAGAGCCGTCAACGTGCTCGCTCTTCTGCGGCTTCAGCTAGAGAGACTGGGTTCGTGAAGGGGATTCTGGGTAAAGCTTTGTTTCTCTGGCACACGGGAGAGGAAGGAACGGACACTTCTTAGTTTGTTTGGTTGTTTGTTTACAGGTAAAGCTGTTGTAGCTGCACTGATAGAGGCGATCTCAACATGCAGCTTTTAAACGCGTTATGATTAATAAGCTGAATGTGTTTTGCATATTCATGAGAATCTTGGCTTTGTGATCAGGACTTGATGCACTAGACCAGCTAAAGGGAACTGTGCCCTCTAGAGGCGTGTAGGAGTTACAACACACAAAATAACAGAAAAACAACATTATATTTCAGGTAAATCTCAAAACCAAATGTGCAGGTGACATTTCACCTAAACAAAAATTGAGAAATTATATTTTGCTTAAAGAAAATAAAGCCTTTTTTATTACTATTATGATGTTTAGCATTGGGTTAAAATATGACCTGCACATTGAGGTTGAGATTTAGTGAGTTACAGCACACAAACACAAATGAAAATATATGCATTATATTTCAGGTGCTTTGGAGAATCTCACAACAAAATGTCCAGGTCACATTTCATCCTAAAATTGAAAATAATAATAATAATAATAATAATAATAATAATAATAATAATTTATTTATCTATTTATTTATTAATTTAAAAAATGCTTAAAGAAAATGAATTCTGTTTTAGCAACATATTATGTTTTGCTTTATGATATTATTTTCATGACAGTTAAAATGTATTTTTTTGTGTGTTTATCATCTAATTCATATTACTGTAGTACAGTAAAAGCTATTGGAATTATTTTTTTTTTGTTTAAATCTGCATAAATTTTAAATGCAGATTCAACAAATACGACATATAAATACTTTGAGAAAAAAAAAATCATAAAAATAATGTCACAATGCAACAAAAACAGGGTTTGTTTTCTTATATGCAAAGCAATATTATTTGTTTCTGATTTATTTTAGGTTGATATACGATCTGCACATTTTCCGGCAACATTTAACCCTAAAAGCGAAGGCAGGAAATTAATTATATTTTGCTTGAAGAAAAGTAAGCCTTTTTAGGACCGTTATAAAGTTTGCTTTGTGAGATTATTTTCATGACAATTAAATATTTTAATTGTAATTAATACTACTGTATTACAGTAAAATTTATTTTTCATTTTAAATCTGCTTACATTTAAGATGCAGATTCAGAGTATAATAATTTCCCGACATATAAATAATTTGACAGAAAATGTGTTTGTCATCAAAATAATGTCACAATTTAACAAATATTAATTTTAATTTATAATAAAAATACTGCAAAAAAATGCAGTTTGTTTTCTTATATGCTAAAATATTTCTTGTTTCTCATTCATTTAGAAATGAGACCTGCACATTTTCTTGACTGATTTCATGAGATTTGCCTGATTATTTTTATTCCATTTATATGCATTCATACTGATGAGTTTATATCTCCCAATTTTGACTTTTTTTCCCTCCGATTTCTGAAATTACATCTCCCAATTAGGACTTTATTTTTTTATTTATTTTTTTCCTCACATTTCTGAGTTTACGTCTTGCAATCCTGAGTTTGCATCTCTTGGGGAAAAAACTTGCAATTGCAAGATTTAAACGTGCAATTCTGAGAAAAAGGCCAGAATTGTGATATTACCTTTTTAATATTTTTACTCTGTGGCAGAGATGAGCTTCCATTTCCCTGGCTGAGACTTGCTGATCTACAATGTAGATAAAGTGCATGCACTGACACTGATTGTCCAGTAGATGGCGCAGTGAACATCATGAGATGGCTCTGCTGTGCTTCATTTACTAAATGTCTGGAGAGAGAAAAGAGACTACATTTGTAGGAGGAGCTGTGAATCTAGAGCCAGACTACTGAAGAAAACAGACACAATAAAAATGACATTGATAAATGAAAGCTGGCAAACCATTCGAATGCCTCTACGCTTCAGTCACAACACAAGCGCCAAGAACACATTTCAAATAGAGACACAAACTGAAGGCAAAGCCAACTGTGAAGAAACCTTCACAACATCAGCACAAGAACACCAGTAACCAAACCTTCTCATGGTGGGAATAATGAGATTTAAGATGCTGTGGACGAGTGATGTCATCAGATGTGTCAGTGGGACACAAGCGTCGTCCGGTTCTCTTAACGCTCACATGCATTATTCAGTGCAGGATGCAGCCACAGGAAGCACAATCGACCGTCAGATGGACTGATAGACTGAAGACTCGAGCCCAAAGGAGACAAGAGAGCGCAGTTCCTCCGTGTCCTGCGTTAAAGGTGGCCTCTTACCTGTCAGTCTGTCACCTGAGGCCTGAATATTTAATGTATACGCCATTTGTTCCAGGCGTTTTGCTGTGCTCATGTGGAGTGAAATTGAGGAGGCTTTTAAAAGCAGGTGAAGGATCTTGACTAAAATGGACCAAAAAGTGAGCCGAGTGAAAAAAAACAATCCAGTTTTCTCAGTATTCACACTGTCCTTGGCCCTAAAAAGAGTGAAAGTGAATTGAGTGAGAATGCATTAATGCATTAATAACTATTGTGTATAGTGAAAGCTCATTTAAAACAATAAATATAAAATAACGTTTTCCTTTGTATTTACAGTACATAAGCCTTCTCAGAAATGAATTGTATCTAATGTACTGAGACATCATGATGTAATTAACGCAGCGCTATCATGTTATTTAATCATTGTATTTCGTGCTGTTGGAGGCTGTTTCGGGCGTGATGCGTGCACGAGCGTGCTCTTCATTAGCGTTCATAAGCTGAATGTTAATCAGGTGCAGTGCCGGCATGTTCCTGTCTCCAGGGTAACCGCGCTGCCGCTCGCACGTGCCAACTCATCGGTGTGTGTGTGCGCGCGCGCGGAATGCTGAACGCTAGATTTGCATGTGCTGACATCTCCACCCGTGCAGAAGAGGCTGTGGGGTTTGTGTGTGTGTGTGTGTGTGTGTGTGTGTGTGCGCGTGCGTGCATGAATGCCGACACACTCATCTGCGTGCTTGCTTTGAGTGTGTTTCTGGTATTTTTCAGAGTGTTTTGCGTTTCAGAGAGGTGCTTCTTTTTGTTTTATTGCTCGAGGACGGCATGCAATGTTGTTAGGACTTTTCTCTGTGATATATATTGAGTTGCCTGAATATTAGGACTAGCATGGAATAGAGCAACAGTGACCAAACACCTTTTCCATACCCGGCTTGGTTCAAGAAGTATTATGTTGTCTTCTCCGTAAGCATTTGGAAGAAGAAGAAAAAATAAATAAATAAACAGAAAGTTCTCATTGTGAACCAGAGTCATGAACCAACCCAGCCAGGTCAGAGATGAATCACTGAGTAAAGATTTTGAAACAAAAAGACAAATATGTACACTTAAAATGATTTATGAACGTTGCAATATAAAACTTTTTATTTAAGGCCCGTTTACACCATGATCGATCTCTGTAGGTACTAGCAATGCATGGTGACCTTTTGTTTTAATCCTTCATCAGTGGAAACAAAATGGCTGTGAATGACATTGTCCCTCTGTGTTGTTATCATTATAGTTGTGCTGTGGTCTCCAATAGATCAACATAATGACTGAATAATTATACAATAATTATTTCTGCCAGAATTATTAACAACCAACATGTTAGTAATAAGCGCTATTCGGACGTTAATTGTTTTTCATGTGAATGTCTGTAAAAATACATTTACATTGCACCTCAGTGATAAAAAGTAATTTGGATGGCGATTTATTCACATTGGAGATCTTTAATAAACATAAAAAAATCTAAAAGGTGTGTATTGAAGAAAAATAATGACAAATGTCATAGAAACAAAAAAGCATGTTGAATTGCACTAATTGAAAAAAAAAAATAATGCATTGTATTAACAGTACTTGATTTTTAATGCCTTGTATTTTCATGGTTTGCACTTTAAGGGTCTGAAATTTAACATAGTTGTTTATTTAAACTGAATATTTCAATTCAATACATTTCGGCCTCCAGTGATTGTGAAAATACAATAATCGAGATAGACAATTATTGCACCCCTTTCCAGTGATGTGCTTTTGCTCCTCCATAAAAGCCCAATTTCACGTGCAAATCAGTAAAAACATAACTAATGTGGCTTTTTCGCAAAATGGGACATGCTTGATTTATCAGTTTGTTTATTATTCATGTTATTAAAAGCATGAAAGAGAACTTGTGCTGTTCCTCAGGAGGCTTTCTGTGCATGCGCTCAGAAACTGAACAGAAGATGGACATGTCAACTTTTAGCTTAAGGTGCGTACCTAAATGGTCAAATACATGCAAAAATGTGTCAAAATGGTGATTATTCACGTATAATAAGAAAACATAAACAGTTTAGGATGGAAATACGTGCACAACAGTAAATTGGATCCGTGGGCCTCTTAAAGTGACAGCAGCCTAATATCCCTGCTGCTGACTGTGTGCTTAATATTAATCAAACAACAAAAGACAGAGAAAATCACTCACTGCTCTTGACTGAAGGCCTTTTTTTTAGCTTTCATAAGAAACAAAGAAAGTTTAATTCTTACAGTGAAGACTATGCTATTTTATTTTACATTCAGTTATTCAAGGCTGTTATCTGAATACAGCATTGAATAACTACCAATTACCGTCCGAATCGGGCTTAAGTATTAAACAAAAAAATTGTGAAAAAATGCTGGTAATGCTTAACTCGCGCTCATAGTTTTGATTACAATAAATCACATCTGGTTGAATAGGGATGATTGCATACCCTGATAGCACATCACGGAGATGTCTATTTGACGTCTGTTATTTACATCTGCAAGACGTATTTTTTAGTGTGTTGCTCATCTGCAGTACATCTATAGGACGTTTCTTATCAGATGTCAAATAGACGTTTAAGTCGTGACATTTAAGTCCATTTAGTTTAGAAGATGTCTTTAAGATGTTTATGATTTACAATGTATGTAAAACTTGCGTCTGAAAGATGTCTATCAGATGTTTGTACACAGCAGATGCTTTCCAGATGAAGCGATCTTTAACAGACATCTAACAGATGTACGTGTGCTATCTGGGTATAGCCACAGAAATTCAGAATCAGAAGAGCTTTGTTACCAAGTATGTTTACACACACAAGGAATTTGACTTGACGACAGGAGCTTCCAGTGTAGAAGAAAGTACAACATAGTGCAGACATACATAGGAATAACACAGTAGGGATGTAATATAACCTTAATATAAAAAATCAAATCAAAAATTAAATAATGTACTATATATACAGCAATAGAAGTATAGAAGAAAAAAAAGATAATTGTTTAGATAAATGTACAGGTATGTTATTAGTGTGCAGATATGCTATTTACAAAGTGTGCAGTTTAATATAAATATGTCAGATAACTATGTTAGCTGTGATGGACGTTGTAAGATTAATTGTTCAGGTTGAATAAAGCCTGCGGGGAAAAAGCTGTTTTTGTGCCTGGCTGTTCTGGTGGTCAGTGCTCTGTAGCGCCGACCAGAAGGCAACAGCTGGAAGAGAGAGTGGGCTGGGTGTGAGGGGTCCAAGGTGATTTTTTTAGCACTTTTCCTCACTCTGGAGATGTAAAGATCTTGGGGGCTGGGCAGAGGGGCACCACTGATCCTTTCAGCAGTACTGACTGTCCGTTGTAGTCTCTTGATGTCTGATTTGGTAGCTGAACCAAACCAGACAGTTATGGATGAACACAGGACAGACTCAATGATGGCAGAGTAGAACTGTTTCAGCAGCTCCTGTGGAAGGTTGAATTTTCTTGGCGAAGGAAGTACAACCTCTGCTGGGCCTTTTTTGCAGTGTCCCACTTCAGGTCCTGAGAGATGGTGGTCCCCAGGAACCTGAATGACTCCACTGCAGTCACAGTGCTGTTCATTGATGGTGAGTGGGGGGAGAGCAGGGGGGTTTCTCCTGAAGTCCACGATCATCTCCACAGTTTTGAGAGTGTTGAGCTCCAGGTTGTTAAGACTGCACCAGAAAGCCAGCTGCTCAACCTCCTGTCTGTAAGCAGACTCGTCTCCGTCCTTAATGATGCTGATGACTGTAGTGTCGTCTGCAAACTTCAGGAGCTTGACAGAGGGGTCCTTTGAAGTGCAGTCATTCGTGTAGAGAGAGAAGATCAGTGGGGAGAGCACACATCTCTGGGGGATGCCAGTGCTGATGGTGATAGTCCTGGATGTGAGTTTGCCCAGCCTCACTAGCTGCTGCCTGTCTGTCAGGAAGCTGGTGATCCACTGACAGATGGAGGTGGGCACGAAAAGCTGTGTGAGTTTGTCAGAGAGAAGGTCAAGCATGATGGTATTAAAGGCCGAACTGAAGTCCACATATAAGATCCTTGCGTAATTCCCAGGTCTGTCGAGGTGTTGCAGGATGTAATGCAATTCCATGTGGACTGCATCCACAAAAGTAGGCAAAGAGGATCCAGCAAGGGTCCAGTGATGTCCTTCAGGTAGGCCAGGACCAGTCTCTCAAGTGACTTCATGACCACAGACGTGAGAGCGACAGGTCTGTAGTCGTTAAGTCCAGTGATTTTGGGCTTTTTGGGAACCGGAATGATGGTGGAGTGTTTAAAGCAGCAGGAAACTTCACACAGCTCCAATGATCTGTTGAAGATCTGTGTGAAGATGGGGGCCAGTTGGTCAGCACAGACTTTTAAACAGGTAGGTGAAACACCATCTGGGCCTGAAGCTTTTCTAGATTTCTGCTTCCTGAAGACCCGGTTCACGTCATCTACACAGACCTTAAGCACAGGTTGAATGGTGGGGGAGGGAGGGAGGGGGATTGCAGGGGTGGTAAGTGAATGTGTGAAATGCAGATCGGAGCAGATGGGGGGTGGTTGACTATCCTTTTCAAATCTGCAGTAAAACACATTCAGATCGTCAGCCAGTTGTTGATTCTCCACAAACTGTGGTTAAATGTGATTAAATTAAAATATTTAATCACATTTGAAGCTCAAATCAAATCTGAAATTTCCACATTTGCATACGGTCATAACGCCACACAGCTCCGGTAATACTCTACATTGAAAACGAATGACTTCTGGTCTGTTTAACCTGAAAATGTCTGATTTATTAATATAAGAGGTATGATTATTCATCTGTGTCAAATCTTTTGTTAAGTTATGACGCTTTGACTGTCGGGTAGAAGTCTGCTGCGGAGCTTGTGTCGTTGTTGGGTTTTGAGTGTTGGGCATTGAGGGTGCAAAGGGGGCACTCACGAGCACCCTTCTGAAAGCTAAAATGATGAATGGGACACCCTATGGTCTCATGGACTTAATGAACATGCGCACGCGGTGGCCATTGTAAGACCGCAAGTGCACATGAAGTGTGCCATTTGGGACAGGGCCCCTGTACCCAAAATCGCCCCCTATACCCTGAAATAGGGCACTGTTTGAAGGGACAGCCATTTTAAGTGGTGTCAGAAACCTTAGTGGACATTATTGAGTGCACTCATTCAATCCCACAATGCACAGCAATAACAAGTTTACAACTTATGTATGCTCAACCGTAAGAGAATACCCATAATGCACTGTGAGAGTCACGCTCCGAATAAATTCCTACGCCTTTCCAGAAGATGGCTCCCGCAGCTGAATCATCCATCATTCATTAATTTTACAAAGTGCTTGTCCACGGTGTACTGCCTAATACAATAAAGGTATAAATTCATTGCAAATTGATTATTAAATTGTTTAATTAGGTTTTATACATAATTTCCATGACAGAGTTCATGATAAATACTACTGGAGCTGCCAGTTTCAAATGATTATTAACCTGTTGAGTGCTAGGTCCAACATATGGGATTTTTATTTCCGTTCACCTGGAAGTACGGTCCCACATATAGGATTTAGTACGTTCGGTGACGTCACATAACCACCAAATTCAAACTGCTTTTTTTAGCACTTTGGCTAACGCCAAGACGGCTGCACTTGTCATATAATCACAACTATGCAGTGTTTTCAACCACATAATGTTTATTTTGGGTTTCAGACATTTAAATACACGTAAGTGCTAGTAAAACAATAAATTTAGAGTTTGTAAAATATACATGGATGTCTAAGGAAGCAGCAATAACAATCTATTCAAATATAATTTGGCGACGTGTTCCATTCATATCAGATATACATAGAGTAAGTAACTATAAAGTTTACACTTTTCTTCTCCCAGTTCACCAGCCACTTACTTTCTTGTATTTCAGGATAAATTGTTTAATTTATGTGCTATACATCCGACTGATGAGACTCTCTGAACTGCAGTGCGAACAAACATGGCAGCGCCCATCTCATGTTATCACCAAGATTATTTATATAGGTTTTTAAAAGACAAAAGACACAGACTTACACGTATTTGTGTAACGAAATATCAGATAGTTGATGACATGGTAAGCAAGTTTGAATATTTTCATTCACTCCATCTAGTGAACTGTATTAGTGGCATAATGTAGGGAATAGTGAATGAGGGTATAGGGGGCGATTTCGGATTCGGAAGATGGTGGACAATATCTTTGATATTTGCATATGATTGTTGCATTTCACCCCCTAGTGGTAGTCGCGCAGAACTTTCCCATTGGGCTAATCAACATAAATAATGATTAAGTAAATATAAAATAATTATTTGTCATAATTATTCATAATTCATGTTAACAGAATAACATTAAAGTGGGAAAATACTGGTAATTCTCACCTCATGGTCAAAGGCTGCTTTAGAATTAGAACAATTAATCAAACTTTATAGTTTTATATTTATAATTATCGTTATCATTCTTGGTGTGAAAAGGCATTCACAGTCATTGTTTGATTTAAAGTAATACATTTTTAATTTGCTGTGAATTTAATGAGGATTCAGCTATTAAACAACTGACTGTGACTTCAGAACGTTTATTTGTTATCACACTGTTTATATGCCAAAGTCAGTTAATTTGTGTAGAAAACAAATAGGATTTTACTGCTTTACTGCTTAGCTTCTGCTCTGAAGTTTCTGAATCTGGGCTGTTTTTGTTTTAGGGAGTGTTTGTTCCTGTTATGTTTCTAGCTCAGGCTTGTGTTTTTGTGCGAGTGCCAGTGTTTTGCCCAGCTACAGGGTTGAGCACTGGCATTGGGGAAAAAACAATCAAATAAATAGCATAGGAAGTGAGTGACGGCTCAAATGCCCAGCCCCTTCCTGCCGGTTCTGCACCGTCCCCTACCGCAAGTGTCAGGATATTTCCTCCCTTTGTGTGCACTCCTGAAGGGGGCCAAAACGTCTGTCAGCCAACACACTCACGTTTGAGCACTCGGAGGTCTGGACTCTCTAAAACATCACCCTTTATTTTGCCTGGATGCTCTGCTGTTGCTAAGCATAAGGTCATCGCACCACTCCAAAAGCTCTATGATATCATAGTTGAGTCAAAGTGAAGGTTCTATCAATCTGCAAAAAAAACCAAGCCTGGTTCTTGGCACCTGTTTGCGCAATAAATATTCTGTAATATTTCTATGTGGGTGTGTACAGGAGCCTGTTGAGATTGACATGTGACTGTATTAAAATCAGGAGGCTGGAACTTAAACAGAAAAATAGAGAAAACATGAGCTAATACAGTACCAGGGGTGGGAATTGCCATAGACATCTCTATTCAGTAATGCAATGATATTGTTGCCGATGCAACTGATGTAAAAACTGAGTGAGAGAGGACAGGTTTATACTGATAGGTCTGTGCGACCGTGATCTATTAGAGAGACTCATGGTAGAAACTGCAGAGAATAAATATAACAGGAGTTTTTTGTATGCTTTGCTGCTCAGAGATGCATGGGCTTCTGCTAGAGGAACATTTACATGCAGCTTTGTTTGTCTGAAAAGGAGAGCGCTCGCGAGACGAGAGGCAGACAGACATGTCGAAAGCCCACCCTGTGTCCCGCCGTCTCCACAGTGCTGGAGAGAAAGGAAGACAAAGACTTGTATGAGAGCAGCAGCAGTCTAGAGGCTTCTCCAGCGTGTCTGGGAAAACTGGCTTACAAGCACACGCTACTAAAACACATGCAGATAGGACAAATATGTATCTTACATGCTTATGAACATGCATGCAAACCGTCCACTATATGGAGCAGTTTAATGTGCTCACAGGTGTCTTTAAGCTGTAAGCCAAATAAACCTGTCTAAAATCTGATCCGAAATGTCCTTTGTGTTCAAATACACCTCTGAATGCAAAACTTTTTTGATTTACTATTTCACCCCCGATCCTATTGAGGTTTTAAATATTATCTGTATTGGCATGTGCTTCTCAATGGGTAGGTTGCAAATCGAAAAATATTGTTCAAGGAGAGTAAAAAAAATCCCAAGTGTTAATAATAAAATGTGGTTAACAATATTTTCATACATAGTAATGAAAGCAAAGTAAACAGCTGTGTCAGCTTTTTAAAAGGAGGCGAAAATGCTGCCAAAATAGATCAGTTGTCAGTTTTCTATTTAGATTATATCTTTTAAATAATTCTGAATATTGCAGAGCCAAATTTTGCACTGGTCACCATATTATATACAAGGTGTAATCCGTGCCCTGCAGTAAAACCAGCTGTCTGCTAAACTCAGTGCTATTTTAATATCATTCACATACTATTATAGTTTTCATAATGTTATAATATAGTTTCATAATAGATATATTTTTAGCAATATTTTACATTTTTAATGTGTATTTGTTTTCAGTTTTATTTTTTAAAAGTTGAAATATATTTGGTATGTTTTAGTCGTTTTTATTGCTTTAATATGTCATGATAGGTTTTATTCATTTTTATTAGTTTTAATTGTAATAATTTTAATACTTCAACTTAAACTAAACGAAAATTAATTATTTATTATATATTATATATTATTTATTTATTAATTATTTCAGTTAAAGTTTATTTCAAGAAACAAAAATGTTGAGTGTTTAAGCTTTAGTTGGCCCTGATGTGTCTCTCTGGCTCTCTTGTGTGCACAAGTGAAAGTGAAGAGTGAAAGTGAAAAGAAACGGCGGGAACGCGGGCGTGGGGGTGGGCACATGGGGCCAGGGGATGGGGTCCGATGCGACAGAAAAGAAGAGGGACGGCGCGTAAAGAAAGGACGCGGGGTGGCCTGTGCAATGACATCATCCCTCATTTGCATAAATCTCAGTCTGAGAGCTGATTGGTCACGGGCGGGAGAAACCGAAGCCGCTCGCGCTTTTCATCCTTTTCAATGCTCCCTCTCGCTCGTCCCCGACCGCAGAGTGTGTGCGCGTGCGTGCGCGGATCGCCGAGCGCCGTTTCATTCTCTGCTGCCAGGAGACACGCATCTCTTTAATCCCCGGTAGACGGTCAGTCTGCTCCAAAACAGCCTCCGCCAGAGCTCCAGTCTACCTGTTTTTATCTCAACTATTGCTGGCGGTTCTTCCCGAGTCACAGCCGGGCTCCGCTTGGGAAAAAACGGGAGGAGACGCGAGTACCGACTGGGCGTTGCTGGAGGAAAAGCGCTATAGATTTGGTAAGATTATCTGCGTGCCAATCCTAAAATAACCAACGATTCATTAAAAGCGTTTTTCACTGTGTCGCAACTAATTAAACTAAAGCATTACCGTCAGTGTCAGTTTAAGAAATGGTTTTCATTCACCAGCATGATTTACGACTGCATGCATTGATATGTAAATGAATAAATTCTTGTTCACATCGGTCATTATAATAGAAGTACAAATGAGATCATCAGATGAAAATGCCGCTGAAGCGATCAGGTTTCACACCGGTTTGATTTATACCCTTAAATCTAGCATGCGCAACCGGTTTAGTTAGTTTAGCGTGTTTACTGCTTGTTAACCGGTATATTGTCTCCTTTTATTCCGTGTTGCCTTGTTCATCCTTTGAGTCCGTTTCAATGGTGGATGTTTGGGCGGTGACGGCAAACCCAGTCATAACTGTGACCGATTTTAATCACGGACAGTCGTTCCAAAAACATTTATTGCGCTGACAAGATGAAAGAGAAGAAATTAGAATACCGTTTTTCTACATGTTGTGTTTTTTGTGTGTTTCGCAGCAGTGAAACTTTCCGCTAGTCCCGAGTCTTTTGTTCTGCGCCTCCTCCACACGCCCGGCCGCCCCACCGCCCTACATTCAATATATTCACCCGCCCGGTTCCTATAATATATTCACCCTTTCGGGCCATTCAGTATTGACCCGGTCTTTTGTTTGGTCTATAGGCGTATATTGTACTGGATCGTATTGGCAAAATATCAGAATGTAAATATATAAAATACAGTCCCCTACTCATTCCATATATATAAAAACGAATTATATATATATATATATATATATATATATATATATATATATGTGTGTGTGTGTGTGTGTGTGTGTGTGTGTGTGTGTGTGTGTGTGTGTGTGTGTGTGTGTGTGTGTGTTTTAACCGCATTAGATGTGTATCAGACCTCATAATGATACCGCAGGAATTAATTAAACGACCCAACCTGCCAAAATACTCGCCCGCTGGTGCAGTTTATCTGTCCAAACCCTGTCCATTTCTAAGAGATACAGACCAGCAGCTCGATATCATCCAGTGGTCTACTGTGAAGCATTGATGTTTCTCCACATAAAAAAAAAAACCGTGACAAGGGCAATTAATCTGAGTGGATTTTTAGTAATGTACTTTGAGTTTAGAGAGGATCCCGGGTGAACTCTACCCAAAGGTCCTGTGGGGTCATTTTGATTAGTTTTATGTTGGTATTTTCTTCTCCTCATGGTTTAGGGACAATGGAAATCAACAGGGTGGTTTCTTGGCTTTGCTCCCTGCATGCGCAACTGGAGTCAAAAGATGCATTTCACAGCAGGTGCGGCTTGGTTTGGCTTCTCCTGCTGCTGAATCTTGGCTTTGTAAGTCAGTTCATCCTATTGTCTTGCTTAATAGTTCTCTTCTCGGCAAACAAAAGGTTAAAGACTGATGCCTAAACCCCCTGCAGCCACCATCTCACCGCTCCAGCGAGGGTTCTTCAGATCTATCTCTTCTGCTTTTGTTTGGTATATTGTGTATTATTATGGGAAGAATTAAATATTAGTTTTATGTATATATAAATGAGAGCAATACAGAATATTTTAAGCTGTCGGTGTATATAAATTCTGAATATGCGAGTCACTGCTAAAATTCACAGCAAACAAATCTCTCTAATTATTTCAGATCCATTTTTGTTTGACTTTCATTGTTCTGTCATATTATGATCCTGATACAATGCTGTGGCTGTCTAACTCCATCCTACAGGGATTAGGCTTTTGCAGGAAGGCATTGCCAGCATTTACAAATGTGTCATGGCATGATGGGTAGTGACTGTATGAGGAATGGGGGTGGGAAATTACAGCAAATGGCATCAAAAAGGTCAGATTTTGTTTATGATTATCTGAAGTGACATTAGTGTATATGACTTTGCATTATTTGGCCCACTAACATTTGCTTGCTCGCTGTAGTCTCTTAACAATAATGGTTCCTTATTGGCATCAATGGTTCAGTGACGAACAATCCATGGAACCTTTTCATTGGACAAAAAGTTATTTATAGTAAAAAAAGGTTCTTTAGATTTTTTTAAATGTTCTTGACACTTCTTCTTTTGCAATGCTACAAAAAAAAAACAAAAAAACATTTTGATCCTTCATTTTTAAAAGTGCAGTGAATGCCCGTTGTTGTCCCAAGATGCAGTTAGAGTGGTTTTCCTGTGTCATCTGTCATTTTCTGATAAGTCTCTCATATTGAAGCGCTCCCTCCTCCAGTAAAGATAGCACCCTAGGGGCTGAGCAGTTGTCGCAGTGGACAGTTGGCTCTTTTAGGATGGGATATTGTGTTGCAGTTGTGGTAATTTGAAGGGTTTGTTGCGTTCTGAGTTCTTTTTTTGGAGAGTGTTTTGTGGTTACACTTCTGCTTTCTGTAAACATGTCTGCTGTGCAGTTGTAGCACTCTTGCTGTGTTAATCTCCGTTTGGAGCAACAATATATCAGAGCAGGCGTGCAGTCCTGTCTTGGTGCATTTTGGTTGAGTATCCTTTGTTCCAGTCTTGGCAGATGTCACTCAGTGAATGGTGTCTGTGAGGGTATTACAGATTGCATTTGGGTACTGCGGTTTACTGATGGATATTGACCTGCTGTTTTTATAAAGGTTAAAGTTCATATGCTGTAAGAATCACTGCAGTGTCTGAATTCCATATTAAAATAATCTGTCCTGAAAACTAGGTGTCATGATGCCGCAGGCCTCCATGCAGTGAACAACGCCAACCTACATATTTTCTCTCAGCATCAACTTCAATGTGTTCATAAAATCTGCAGTTTGTCAGCAATTTATGATGCATCCAAACTCGAAATGGAAGTAAAAATAAACTAGATTTTTACATTTCTTGAAGAAAAACTTGTGTGTTGCTATGCAGTTGCTGAGTGGTTTTGAATGTGTTGCTATATGGTTGCTAGAATGTTTTGACGGTTGCTTACTGGCCATCCAAAGTCGCTGTATCATTTTGGTCATTTTGGACCTGGCCCAGCTCCTTTCCTTCAAAGTAAGTCAATGGATCTTTAAAATAAATAAATAAACAATAGATTGTAGCAAAAATAGCACAGTAATCTCACTTGTCTCACATTTCAAAAGGGATCTCAATGTCTCAAATTCAGATTTGCTTATTCATTCATTCATTCATTTATTCATTCATTCATTTACCAGGAACTCAAATAGCTATTTATCATATTTCAAGATCAAATTATCTGAACTTCTGTCCATGTTTTTGCCTTTATAATTCTTAAAAGTATTCCAGGAGTAACTAATTTCTCTTTAAAATTTGTTGGAGAGAAATTTGAGACATCAGAAAACTCTGAAAGACCAACCTCTGACTAATATAAATCCACTCTGGGATATTATTATTTAGTAGATTCGTCATCTAAAGCAGCTTACATTATTTCAGCACAGTGACAGTCTGTTTTGAGCAACTGGGGGGTTGAATACTTTTGCTCAAAGCCACAGCAGTGGAAGGAAAATCACTTCTGCAGGAGTGCAAACCATTCTTTGGATTACCAGTCTAGATCCTCAACCATAAATATTTAATACCAATATTTGGTTGTATATAAGTTAAACAGCTTCATGTAGATTTGCGCTTCACCAGCAGGCATGTTATGAAATTTTCTTTTGAGTCAGAACAGAGACTCAAGAGTCCATTTGAAAGGTGCTGGTCAGCTGTGGGCAGAAGGATAATCCTCTTATAGGTACAGTCAGTTCCTGTGGAGTGTGTGTGTGTGTGTGTCACTTCCTCATGTTCTTGAAGGGCATGTTTATTGTCTGTTGCAGATGACATTTGTGGCCATGCTGTCACAAACAAACGCACACTATCAGATGTCATTGATCAAACCCCACCAGCTGGTTTTTATCAGCTCCTATGTAATTTGGCTTTTAAGCTTTTTTGGGCTCCCAGTAGATAATAGAATCAAGCAGCTCCTTGAATTACAAATGAGTTAAAAGGCCCCTTTACACCTACAAAACCTACCAATTTCAGTGTGCCCACATGCTCTGCTAATGCACTGCTCAACTCTCCCATCTGTGCTGTGACCCCTGCACCTTCTCTCAATGATTAATATCCATCTTATCTCACCTCGTCTCACCATTTCTCCTCTTACTCTCTTGGCCAGGTGGCATAGCATGCTGGCTGGTGCCCGTATCTGGCCCGTGTCCAGTGTGCATCCTGTTCTGTGGGTGTCCATCGGAGGATCGCACAGGATTAGCATCATGCTTTGTGCTGAGTTAACGAGCTCTGTCATGTGTTAATCTCCTTGTCCCCAGGGGACCATGTTGGTCTGCCTCTGGTTGTGATGTTTCCTGCTGCTGTTCAGTGAGAGAACAGAGGTGCTGGTATCAGCTCCTTCAGTCATGCAACCCTACTCTGGCACTGCTTAATTGCATTTAAGCAAATTATGGTGCTGTTTTAGGGGCCGTTTACTCTGGATGTGCTCTTGTGTTCACAAACCACTAAACCAGGGATGCCCAATTCTCCTCATGGAGATCTATCTTCCTGCAAAGTTCTGATCAAGCTCTGATCAAACACACCTGAACCAGCTTATAAAGATCTTCAGAAGAACTTAATAATTACAGACAGGTGTGCTGGAGCAGACATAGTCATACATTACTGACAAAAAAACTGCAGAAAGTTTGTTTATATTTATTTATTTCTAAATGCCGTGGGTTTTTGTGCTTAAACTTTATTTGGTCATGTTTCTTTGGTCAGGTTTATGTTTCTTTATTACACTAACATGTCAATGACTTTTAGTACTGCACTGTTTATTTTGTGGTTAGATGACAAAAAATGGGAGTTTCTTGCAAGGAATGCAAATATTTTACAAACAAATGCAAAGTTTCTTGGGGAAAGGCAAAAATTAGTGAGCAAACTCAAAGTTTTATTGGGGGAAGGTGAATGTTTTGCAAGAGAGTGCATAATTTTTTGAATAAGTGCAAAGTTTTTGGAGGAAGGAAGAAGTTTTACCAGCAAACACAAAGTTTCTTGGGGAAAGGAAAAGGTTTTGGGAGCGAATGTGAAATTTGGAGAAGGCAAACATTTTGTAAGTTTCTTGGGGCAAGGCGAACGTTTTGGAAGACAATGCAAAGGTTTTGTGAGGGATTGCAAAGTTTCTCGGGGGAAGTGAAAATATTTTCAAGCGAATGTAACATTTTATTGGGGAGGGCAAATGTTTTGCAAGAGAGCTCAATGTTTTTGGGGGGAAGGCAAAATTTTTGTGAGTGAACAAATTTTCTTGGGGAAATGCAAACTTTTTGCATGAAAGTTCAATAGCTTTTTCTGTCACCATAAGACAGAACACCAAGTATGTATCCGGTGCAAATGGCCTCTAAGCGTTCTTGTGTAGGTCACTTATCTTTTGCATCCCAGAGAGTTGTCGAGTGTCTCACTCCCTGGAGTAGCATATGTTCCAGAAAACTTATGTAAATCTTCCTTACAGTACAAGGATTACCACCTTGTCATCTCTGGATGCTGTCCAGGCATCTGCCACACAAGCTGTTAGTGCCTTAGGCAGGAAAAAATTATTCTATCACAGCTAGTTTAGTCTCAGTTTACCACTGGTTTTGTTTCCATCGTCCCCCTAATGGTAATGGTCTCAGAGTGGTTTCTTACAGCCTGACGCCACTACCTTCCCTTCCTCGTTCTGCTTGTGTCCCCTAGAGATTATTCTGTAGAATGGGCCGGTCACTTTGTTTTTGTGAGTTGGATAGAGCAGCTTCCTGACCTTTGGCCAAGGGTGTTTTGGGAATGCGCTGGCCATGATTGCAATCTCGACAGTGGGGGCACTAAAGTGGCTTTTGTCAGCTTGGACAGCAAGCTGACAAAACTCCTCCGCAAGGGCCGCCACCCCAACAATCCCTTCTTTGGTGACTTGTTTCATTACCATGCGCCTCGAGCCATTCGACTTTATCTTGGCGTGTGTGTGCTGTATAATGGGCCGTTCAGAGAGTCATGTGATCAGTATGGGGACAAGTATCAACACAGAGATGCGTTTAAGACGCTGTCCGCTGTTGAGTGCTGTTATGTAATTTTGTTTGTGTTATGGACACCAGCGGCCAATGGGCTATTCATGGCGGTTCTGTGACAAAGAACTCAGTCACACCTTCAGTCAGTCTTTTGCTTGTACTGCTGTAGAGAAGGCTAGCATTATATGATGAATAGAGGGTTTGAAGTACATTTTTGTGATTAATTTTGTACTGTAGACTGCATTGTTACTGATACTGATATTGCAACAAATACAACTTTTACAGTTTTTAAGGCAAGACACTACAGGCAAAAGCATTTAATTCTTACATTTAGCCTGGGCTACATAAGACAATAAAATAAAAAAATGGACAAAGAATTTTAGTAAAGATTCAAATGAGCCTTTTTATAAAAAGACTTCGGACATTCGGAGGAGGAAACAAAGGACTCTTAAGTAACTGACAGTGAGCAAAGCTATCAATTTAAATAGAACTGATCATCAAAATACATTTGATATTAACCACTAATATGCCCTGCAGATCAATTTATAGTTGTATTTGGTTCCTCACTGCTGTGGTTTTTAATGGATTTTATTAGCTTATGGACCTGAGGTGAGGTTTATTCTTGCTTTATTCTTAGGGTTTAGAATCAGGTGCTTGATGAATTTAATTGCCGTTTCTCTCTCAAACTTGTTGACCTTTTACCTTTCAGAGCAGCACAGTAGTGTATTTCTTCCTCAACCAGCAAACTGTGAATCCCAGTGGCCCTTTTTGGTGGTGGTCGTCTCTGAATAGATCCAGTGTTCCCTTGTTTTAGAGTGAGGGACGGGGGTGGATGGAAACTTCTGAAACCTCCGGAGGGTACAAGCAAAAGGGGGGTTTGGAAGGGTGTATAAAGATGCTGCACTCAATATATTTAGGTCAGAATTTAAGATTTATGCATTTGAAGTGCATTTAAAATGTAATTTTGATTACAGAATAAAAGAAATAAATAAAAAAAAACGAGTAAACTTAAAATGATGCATATGCATTATGAAAAATATTTAATACATTTTTTTTGAATGTGCATTATCTCTGAGGAGGCACAATGGGGTATTGGCAAGACAGGCTTAATATGTGAAAGCCTAAACTGTGACAAATTACCACTGATTAGTCAGTACTCTGACCAAACGCCAAATCAGAGGCCAACAAAGGCGTCCCTAGTGTATGCAAATGACCCGGGAGAAGCCATGAGATTCATGCAGCATCTCTGTGGTGTGCAAATTTGCACTTCCCCCTGGCACAGTCTCTCCATTGATTGCAACTTGAAGGGGAAAAATGATTTCTTATAGTGAGCCATTGAGATTTTGTTTGTTTTCTTGTTCTCCAGTTATTGTACATGTCGGTTTGGCCACAACTGGCTAAAGCTAAGATGGCATTAGCCTGTTAGCACCTGCTGTGCCGCTGTGGTTAGCTGATTGTGAGAAGCAAGCTTTGCACACAGGGGACAATTTAAGGCAAAATGCAGCACTTAGATATGCATTTATGCATGCATGCACAAGGCCGTGTTGAGCTTGCACTTCGGATAAAGAGGCCAAAGTGCATTTTGCTGTTACAGTGACCCCCATTAGCATTGGGGTTATCCGGGGTTCTGTGACAGGACAATTTAAAGACTCTGATGCACCGTCACTGGAGTCTTCGCAGAGTCATCCCTTCAGGAACATTAGGCTTCTGCACGGGGATTGGCTACAATAATTGGATGAGGCATTATAATTCTGTCCCTGAGAGTGACGGAGTGCCAGTAAGAGGGTTTGTGGGTAAGAGGGTTTGTAAGGTCACAAAGCCTCCACACCTATCTTTTCTGGTCTCTTGTGCTTACTAAGGCTATAGATATGTGTGTGTGTGTATGTGTATATATATATATATATATATATATTTGCATGTGTACAATTATTAGGTGACATTTTGAATATCACCTTGATTTTGTTGCACTTTTTTATTTGGACATTAGGTTTCCTAAAGCAGTAGTTCTTAAATTAGTTTTTAGACATTTTTTGTATTTCTGCTGTAATTATGACAAAACTGGTGGTTTTCAAACATAAACCGGGAATATTGACTTGTTATATTAAATAACCTCAATTAGCCACTGTACATTTTGTGATCCAGAGGTTGCAGGAACTGTATGTTTAAATATATATTTAAACATACAGTTCCTGCAACCTCTGGATCACAAAATGTACAGTGGCTAATTTGTGGCAGATACATTTATATGTAAATCCATTGCCCCCTGTCCACTTGCCTCAAACTTTGATTATTTAATTTTCATATGCTTTTTTCATACTTGCCTGTTGACATCAGCCACTCTGTAGAATAGAGGTCATCAGAGGCCAGATCTTCCCCCCAGAATAAGATGGACACCATAGGCTTCTGACCCCCCAGGGTTACTGTTGTTAACATGCAGAAAAAGCAGTCCATAACCCTCAGTAGGATCATTAAGGTCGTAAGGCCGTGTGACGGTGTGTGTGTTTTCTTCTCGGAAACAAGGCTGTTTTACCCTTCTAATCTCATCAGCTCTCCACCACCTGACATTCTCACAGGCCGATTCTCATCTATCTTTCTAAACAGGATCAATCGCAGATGAATAAAAAGAGTCAGGAGGGGTAAAGCGGATACAACAAAGCCTGTATTTCTAGAGGAGTTGTTTTTCATAAGAGAAAATACCCCTTGAGGTCTCTGAAGTGGAAGTGATGTTGCATGTGGTTGTATTTGCCTAAAAGACTTAAATCTTTGATAGTCTTCATTACTAACTTTAATCTGACCATATAATTTATTTTTATGACTGCAGAATATATAACTAAGCAGGAATTGTATCCCAGAGTATGTAACTTTTTGTCTTGAGCGGCTCAGATTCTTCCTTCTCTAAGAGCGTTTTCACATCTGGCTTGTTTGTTTCAGACATTGGCACATTTTCTCCCTTAGTTTTGGTTCATTTAGGCACATATAAACATGGCAATTGCACTTGAATCCTAGCCAAAATAACCAGTCCAAGATCACCTGAATAAGGTGTCTCAGCCTGATTGAAAATGACTGGTTCAGTTTTGGTGAGAAAGCAATCTCACCCAAAAGACCAACGAACCAAGCTGTATCGTAATTCATAATGGGGATGTGTTACATAAAAACTTTATTTATCATAGTTGAAAACTGAATTGAACCAAGAAGAAACAACTGAACAGTTAACAGAACGGAACAAATGATCTGCAGGTCTGAAAAAAACCCTAAATGTCCAGAGTTCCCCCATTTGGCACAAATACTATTGTTCATTTACCATGGGAACAGTTATTTGCAAGTTAATCTGGTCATTGTTAATGTTCTCAAGTGCACAATTCCTAACAGTACCCAATGGCCATAGATTGATCTCTGTCTAAGACAATCCATCTTCTCATCTTTATTTTCTCATATCTGGCAGCATATATGGAATGGGTTCTTTCCCCCGGGCTTTCTCTCTCTTTTCCATCACTCTCTCTGTCCCCCTCCCCCCAGCTTCTCTAATTTAAGATGCTCAGCTGCCTGGACCATCTGTGTGAGGAGTAACTGAGGAGATTTTGTAATGGGCAGAATGAGTCCGAGGGGTGGAGGAATGAATGTTGACCTCAGAAAGAATCAGCGAGATTTTGCAGCTCTGGAATATTATGTGGACGATGTGTCCTGTGACACTGACATCCACTTTATGAGCGAGCATTTTCAGTGTTTGTTGACTTACTCCATTGTTTTTTTCCCCATGCTTCCTTGAGCCAAGCCACTTCCTCTCTTTGGCCTCTTCCACTGTATGAACTTTGCTGTGGAGCTGCTGCTCTTAAATCATGCAAACAACATCTGCTTCAGTAAAGCATTGTGGGTAATGCATCTGGCATTGCTGCTTTGCAAGTAGTTGCTCCAAAGAGTTTTGAAAACCCAGAGAATTTTTTTTACATAGCACCAAAATAATCTTATGATAGATGTCTTTCCAAGTGTAAAACTGCATTTGAATCCATAAAACTGTATTAATGACAGCTGTAATCTTACACCAACCATCATTCTTAATAGCTGGCAACTACTTCTTATGTGGCTTTAATTCATTTTGGTTACAGTTTAAACAGATCTGAGCTCTGAATCAGCTGTTGTTTTGCCTCTGCACAGCACGCTCTTTACTTCATTCCTAATCTCGTTCTTGAGCATTCTCTAAGCGTTTGCATGTTAACCAGACCTGATTTTTTTTCTGATTGTTCTCTTAGGTCTGTCTGCCAGTGAGAGGGGGTACAGACGTCTCTCTTGGTCATACTTGTTGTTTTTTTATTGTCTGAAGTCTCGGATCAAACTACAACTCTTGTTACTCTTGTTTTCAGGTCAACCATAGCCATTTGATAGCAGTAGACTCCAACTAGTGGACTGAATCCTGGGTTCCTGATTCCTATTTTGCTGAGACGGACCTCTAGGACTAGGACAAGATGAAACCAGATGGTGTTGACACGGCAACAATGGAGCCAATGGAAGCATTAAATGCAGGTCCTGCGGTCGAAGTGGCGCCAGGGGGCGAAGCTCAGGACCAGGCTTTGCCTGCAACACAAACAGAAGGTGAACCACAGCAAACAGAGGCAACCAACAAGACTGGAAAGGACAAGTCTGGGGATCCCAAAGCTAAGACGAAGGCTCCTGCCAAAACAAAGACACCCACCTCTGGAACCAAGACATCTACAACCGGCTCCCGTCCCACCACTGGCCAAAGCCATCTGATAAATGGGGCACAGAAGTCGCAAGCTAATGGCGTCAACAAAAAGACCACCACAGCAGGCCTGGATAAGAAAACCTCAACTACTGCTGCCACTAAAAAACCAGTCAGCTCTACTTCTGCACCCACAACCAAGACCCCAAACAAGGTGGCTGAGAAAAAGCCTGTGGGGACGGCGAGACCTGCCAGTGCTCCAGCCAATGGTGTGAAGACAACAGGGGCAGCACAGCCCATCAAGAAAGCCCCTGCTGCACCAGCTAATGGTCTGAAATCTAAACCAAAAACTACAGGTAAGTCAAAAGTATCATCTGCGCTTATTGATTACAGCAGTGGTTACCAACCACATTCAAGAAGTAGTAGTGCCCCCCAGCATTAGTTCAGTGTAGGGCAGGGTCAGTTCCTTTAGACTTCAAACCCTTTTCCAACACACCTGTCTGTATTTTTAAAGTAATCCTGAGCACTTTGATTAGCTGGTGTGTTTGACTGGGGGTGGACCTGAACTCTGCAGGACAGTAGCTCTCCAGCAACAGGGTTGGAGACCCCTGATGTAGGCTATATTTTAGTGGCATTTTCAGGAGAGAAATTCTGATGTAGCATATTATCAAAATTTCAGATTAACTGTCTGTATTTTCTTGTTTTAATACTCTTAAAAACCCTTCACATCATCCTTCACTCCAGCTCCAGCTCCAGCTCCAAGACCTGCCACTGCATCCACCACTAAGACCAGCATCACTGGCTCTCCTGTCACCAAAACAACCAGGTGAGCATCTCATTGGGTGGGAATGTCACAAACAGAAGCTCCCAGACTGTGTATGTTGATGAGAATTCTGCAATATGAGCCATTTCAGTAGCTCATTCTTTTCCGATGTCCTTAATGCATTGCTTATACAGCCTCACGTTGCAGTCCACGTCTCTCAGAGACAATCACTACTCCTCATTCACTACATACTTAAAGCATTAGGCATCAATTCTAAGTCTGAAAGGGAAAGCATTTCATTTGCTGGGAAATGAACTGGCACAGTCGTAAAATTCCTGATTACAACTAAATGTGAAGAGAAACTCTCTTCCCAATGGGAGAGAGTTTAGACTTTCTCCATTGAGTTAAAGACTCTCTTCTGCTGGGAAAAGTTTGTACTTTCCCCATTGTGTGGGAGTTTAGAAAGTCTCCACAAGCAGACCAGCAGTCTCAACAGCCCCCGCAAAAGTTTCACTGGGCAAGATGCTGATATAATGCAGCTTTCCAGATATCCTGGATAGATACAGAGAGATTTTAGCATGGTTATCGAGCAGGGAGAACATCTGAGTCACATTGGGAATCACAACATAGAACTCACAGGAGCTGATTTGAGTTGCCTGCAGTCAGCCATGAACGGTGAAGGAGTTTTTTGTTGCTTGTTTATAGAGGCGATAAGGGACATTCTGAGGCCTGTAAAGGAGCTCAGACTCATGACGTAGGGGAGAAATGTTTTTATGAATTTGTGAACATTTGTAATGTGACATTTGGTCCACCAACCATACATTTTGGACAGATTTTGATTTTGACAGACATTGATTACCTTCTTTCCTTTAGCTTCTCTTAAAAGTACAGTACCTTTCTTCCAGTGCTTTTAAAGAAAGTAAAATGGACAAAGGTGGCTCTTGTGGCTCTGAATGTTTTAACAATAAAAAAACTTCAAGAATGACCTGGCTAAGACAACAAAAGACAAATAGACAAAAAAAGAGAAGAATTTGATGTTGTTCAGTCCCTGTTAAAAAAGTCCAAACAGAGCTTTGCCATGACATGTAACATCTCTCCTCCCATGTCATACAGCTGAACAGGAAGTTTATTTCATGATTAATGGTGTTTAAAGTAGGAATGTTGCTATCCCGCACACAGACAACATCACATACTGCTTGAAAAAGGAACACAGTAGACACTATTAGTACTGCAGTATATTCAAGGACTGGGTTTAGGAAAGATAATCCTAAGCAGAATGTTTTCTGCTTCTGCTTCTACTTCATTATGAATTAAAGCTCAAACACTAAACAGCAGTGAAAAGGCCTCTTGTCATCCAATAAGTGCAGATATGAGTTTGTATTTTCCTTGTTATTTTGACCCGCGGGGTATCTTTGATCTGACAAATATTTAATGCTACTTTGGTCAAAATTTGTACAGCTGAGGAGCATAACAAAACTGTTGTCTTAATATCAGTATCAATATCTTAATATTAAATGTAACATTTGCTTCACAGTCCAGTAATATATGATTCCGTTTTGGGTGCGGCATATTTGTGTGCATGTGAAGAGTGTAGTGTGCATATAAGCATCCAACCATGTGTGTCCTGCCTAGAGCATTAGAGGTTGTACTGCAGGGAATTCTGCATCTGTTGAACCTACTGGATTTGAAATAAATAAAACATACCTGTGGCATTAATGGTGCATGTTTGCCACCTCAAGCTTTAAATAAAATCTATTGCAGTTGCTACTAGTGTAACCAAACGGAATTATTAAAATTATAAAAGCAGTGCAAGATGTGTGTGAGTCCTACATTGGATGCTAGCTGCATTAGAGTTGTGCAGACATGACAGAACTGGCCAAAAATATGAATCAATTTGATTAACAGAATTCTTAGGGCAACCTTAATGAATAAGCGTTTTCCTGATGATGAATGCGTCATACTGATGTAAGAACTATGGGCTGGTCGGTAAAGGGCACGCCCGGCAGCCAACGCTTAACCATCTGAGTCATTTCTCATAAATGAATTGCTCTCTTTCTGTATCTTTATGTCCCACTTTCTCTCGTTCATTAGGTCATGGTAGAGTTCAGTCCTCCAGAGAGATGTTTTACTGCAGCCACGGCATCTAGTCTCCAAATGGAGCTTGCGTGTTTCCCAGCAGCCAACTTGATGGATGCTTTATAACACTTCAGTGATTCTGATTTTGCTGCAGTGCTTCACGAATTTTTCGCTTGTCAGATTTCTGCATTTTTATAGGCTGTGCATTTTCGCTGGTGTCCCACTCAAGTTTAACGTGGCTATACTTTGGACTTGCACTTTTGTCTTCACTATCTACAACTCTATCTGTGGCCTGTTGATGATTTTTATTTTTGTCAGAATAGTTTATTTCATTGTATTTTTAAAAATCTTAAAGAATATATAGTTTCCCCCCAAAATAAAAAAAATTCTGTGATCATTCACTTCAATTCATGTCATTCTAAATCCGTAAAACTTTCATTGCAGGTTTTATTTCATGGCAGGTTTTTCAAGCAGAACCTCCAATAAGATGGCATTGTCTATTTACATTTGTTTATAATATATAAATCCTCTCTGGATATTTATGATTTTTGGTCTTTTGGTCTTGTATACAGGCATCTTTGATCTGAATGACTTGCCACTGCAAGCCAAGAAATCACTGCACATTAAAAATGTTTTATCTTTGCTGTTGAGGTAAAGTAAATCAAATCTTGTTCAGGTGAACGACTGTTGGCCTATATAAAGCTAACAAAGCAAATTTACATGCAAGTGAGTGCCAGCAGGTAAATCCAGTTTCATCCATTGCTACCAAATCACAGCTTTACCAATGCATTAGGATTCATCCTGAAAGGACATGAACCTCGTTATTGAGGTCAAAGAGTCTCTTCAGGCCAGAGTGCCTTATTAAAATCTCATCAGCCATAGTCTGTCAGTCGCTGGCTCAGGAGGAGGTCGTCTTCCTCACTGCTGCTGTGGCTTCAGGGGAAATTTTGCCACTCTTAAATGTAATGGCAAGTTAAACTCTGTTTATTAGCCAATCAGGCCACAGGCTTCTCCATTGCTCACAAAACATCAAAGAGCTATCTATAAAATGCTTGAATGGCATGGCATTAGCTTGAAGCACTTAAAGCAAATGCACGTGTAAATGTGCTTGGATTGTTTTTAAGTTACAGTGCATTTTTGGGTTTTAAAGTGCATTAAATTTGCCCCCAACCCTGGCACAGATCTGACAGAAAAATGCTTGGCTTGCGATGCAATGGCTTGTTGTTGATGATTTGTTTGTTTTTTCTATTAGAGGAATAGTAAAAAATTAATGACTTTGACCATATCACTTTCTTTATTCTGCAAAACATTAAGTTATTTGACAAAGGCTGTTACATTTTTGCAAGGACTATAATGTACCACCAATGTTCTATTAATGTACCATAAAATAATAATATAAATGTACCAAATAATATAATGCAGAAGTCATATGAACTAATGGCCTTTTTGAAGCTTCATGGCACTGACCACCTTCACTGAATGCTAAAAAGGTTTTTGTTTTTTTCAGGGTGCATTCACACCAGGAAAGTCCACTAGTTCACTTGCTTTGGTCCGGACCAAATACAATTTGATTTTTTTTTGTTTGGTGCAGTTCGCTTCCACGCTGCCCTTTTTGCAAGTGAACCAAAATTGTAAACAAAACCATGTGTGCTAAGGTCATCCATTCATTGGACAGAAATTCTCAAGCAGGGAAAATCAGGAAGTTAGAAAACAGGCTAATCATGGAGATTTTTCATGGTGCAATTATTATTACTTTACTGATTTTCTGTTATTAGCTACAAACGCAATATGAAGACACTTATGAACATCAGATGAGACAATGTCATCTATACGATGTTGTAACAAGGATTTTGCTGCAAGACGGTTCCAGCAGAGAGAGCATGCTCTTATGTGCGCCTACCATGGCATACTGACCATGGCACTGCGCAGAAGACGGATTAGGTATATATATATATATATATATATATATATATATATATATATATATATAAACAGCTCGCATAGGAAAGCAATGGCAGGCTTTGGCAAGTGGGGACATTCTAAAACGCTTAGTGTAAACACTGACCAGGGAAAACCAAATTTCTGTCAAACCTTACTTAAAAAACACTAACTACCATCAAAAGAATGAGCCCTTATTCCACAGATAAAGTGAATAATTTCACGTTAAGCGTTTTCTCCCCCATAGAAGTCCATTATAAGGAAACAGCCTAACGTGGTTTAACATAGCCTACCTTAACAACGACCGTGGAAAACCAAACATCTGTCAAATTTTACTTATAATAATCACTTGCTACTGTCATAAGAACGAGCTCTTATTCAGCGTATGAAGTGAATAATATCTCGTTAAGTTAATATTAAGTTAATATAACTTTCTTCCCCACGGGTGTCCATTATATGGAAACAGCTTAACGTGGATGCAAAATAGTGTTTATTATAAGTAAAATCTGACAGAAGTTTGGTTTTCCTCGGTCGTTGTTAAGGTATTTTAAACCACGTTATGTTTCCTTATAATGTACTTCTATGGGGAAGAAACCGTTCAACGTGATTTGTGGGAGATCCCCTCTCCTTCATCCTTTCACTGAACTTGCTGAATACATCCGCATTTTTATGCGTCTTCTCCAGACTATTAACTAAAAAGGCGCAGTGCTTTCTGCAGTTGAGTCGGATCGAGGTCGGATCATAATCACACCTTAAACGAACTGTACCAGAGTTCGTTTGGAATGGAACCGAACCGAGACCACCTCTTCAGCTGGGTCTAGGTTTGGTTGTTTGGTGCACACCAGAGTGCGATTGCTGTATTCACACCTGCCAAAAAGATTCGCACCAAAGGGGGAAACGAACCAGAGTTCTTTTCAATCAAACCAAACAAGACAGGTGTGAATACACCCTCAATCTCTCCCGCACTCTCTTTAACTCGCTCTCTGCCTCTTGTGTTGCAGGAGAACGATGTTTGTGCTAATCTTTGTTTGCTCGCTTTCAATACTGAGTCATCCTGTCACTATAGATTATTCATTTTGGTTTTGTTCGAGATTAAGATGAGGTGTTTTATAGAATCTCATTCACTCTCTCTCTATCGCTGTCATTCTCTTCTCATCATCTAATAGCATGCTCTCCTTTGAAGGTTTAATTATAATGCAAATCTGCATTCTAGAAACAATAAAAATTTTTTAAAAAAATAAATAATCTGTCAATTCATTCCTTTCCTTCTACCTAGTGCTGATTGACTCTTTGAATGTCCCTTGCTGTGTGCCTTTACTGTGGTCTACTAAATATGAATTTTTTTTTTTTTTTTTTTTTTGATGTTAGTAAAATCATGGCATTAAACATGGGAATAGATGAAGTGAAGGAGAAAAAAATAGATGATGGTGAAGGAAAAAAAGCATAAAGAACATGGGTACATTTTTTGTGGCTATAGCTCAACCTATTTTATGAAAATGATTTATATTTTATATTGCCAACAAGACAATATAGAATATATAATATTATATATATTGGCCAACCTTTAATGTTAGGTTTGGATATGTGGTGAAAAAAGAACTTCAAAAACAGCTTCTTTATGAACTGTAAACAGGTCTAATTATCAAGTTAGCTCAAAGACTAATGTCCTAATCCAGGTTGTGTGTATTTGTTTTTGTAAAGTGAAACTAGGTTGAGGAGCTACAACACACCACTGCATTAATTTGTGTGGTTTTCTCTGTCGGGTTTATTTGTTTATAGACTTGGCATCTTTGTTCCAGAACTTTCACTGCTGGATCTCTCTCTCTTGCTCGGTTGTTTGCTCTCTCACCTGATGTGTAGGACACAAGAAATTTTGTAGATTCTCTCCCCCGCCCATCCCATGTGGGCTTTGCCTAGACAAAATGTGGAACTTACGGAGCATGTTTTTTAGCAAGATCCATACTGTTTGCCCGAATGGGATTTGCATGGTTATTTTTACTCAACACAATGAAAGATTTAAATGGTGCTCACTGTGTCTTCTGAACTGATATGCACCCTGCCTCATGCTCATTAGCTCTTTATTTAGAACAGCAGAGACACATGCAGTGGAGCGTAGACAGAGGAAATCAGAAGCTCCTGCCAGGCCAACAGGATCTAGGTTATTTTACTCAGACTTGACCTGGACATGTACTGAGTCACTGCCGTGTGCTAAGCTGAGCTCATACTAGACCAGAGTGGACAGGTACTAGACCCCATCAAGGTAGAACATGTGTATTACCACTGAGTCAGGCACCCCAGGATAGAACAGAGGCATTATGGGTATATAACTGAGGGAAGGGGATTTCTTGAAAAGAATGTTTTTGCAAGTATTAACATAACTCCATGTTATGTTCCTGAGCTACCTGTCTGTCCTTCAGGCATTCTGTGCTGTGACTAATCAAAGTTTTGACTCATGAGTCACTGCTTTAAATGGGATATATGACCTATCACCAATAACTGAAATGTCAGAAGAAGTGGAGAGTGCAGTTTTAACCCATACACATTAGAACTTTTCTTCCAGCTTTCTTCTGCTTTTTAAATGCAGGAGGTCCTTGTCCTAGCTGGATATGAAAGCTCAACAGAAGTATCCTACCACAGAGTTGCACAAGCTAGGAGCAGCCAGACCTGAAAATGTTTTAATATCTCACCATACCTGTTATTAGGATTTGACACAGTCTTCCTCTGTAATGATTTCTCAATTTCTTGTCACATCTGCTATGTGCAGGTCTGTTGGCTCTGCTCCTGCTGCCCCTAAGCCTGGGACACCAACATCTGCCAGCAAGACATCTACAACCGCATCCAGGCCAACTACTGCTACACCCAAGACACCAGCTACAACTGCTAAACCCTCACCTGCTAAAACCACAGCTCCCCCTGGTGGCCGCACTCCCACTCCTAAGACCACAACACCTGTCAAGAAAGGTCGGTACCTCATGGAACATAATAAACACATGGATTTAGTTTATTTGTAACCATTTTAACACTAATATTGCACGGTAATATGTGAATACAGATATTTTAAGGATGGTAAATATTTATATTTTTATTTTTTAATTGTAATTTAATTTTATTAAAAGAAGCTGTGATATTGAGTTGGAATTATATGTTCTCTTTTCACTAGATGTCAGTAAGCAGTCATCTGCTCCAGCAGCCAAGAAGCCCACTTCTTCTCCGCTTACCCGGCCAGCACCAACTAAGTCCACCAAACCTGACACCCCTAAGCCAGCCTCCACTGCCAAGGCAGAATCAGCCTCCAAAAAATCCACCACCTCCAGTAAGGCGGCAGATGTTAAGATTAGTAAACCCAAGGAGAGCAAAGCAACACCTTCCAAGGAGGTCAACGCAAGCCCCAAGACCACAGGCAGCAAGCCTAGCACTAAAACAAGCAGCCCAAAGAAGTCAGTTGGCAGTAGCACTCCAAAGCCATTGAAAGGTGGCCCAAAAGCCTCCCAGCCTGCAGACGCAGCAGCCACAGAGGCCGAGAACAAGGACATGGTACCAGCTATGGTTGCAGCCACTACTGCAGCTGCTGCTGTTGTTTCTATGGTGACCTCTGAGGCAGCACCTGAAGACTTAGCCATATCTTTTGTTCCTGTTGCCACTGAAGAGGCACCTGAGGACTTGTTTACCCAGGTCAATCCTGCTGCCTCAAAGGTGAAATTAGAAGGCTCATTTACAACTCCAATTCCTGCTTCCTCTGAGGACTCTAAAGATGATTCAAAAGAAATGGCCAAACCTGTCATTGCCCCTAGCACTATGAAAGCACCAGAAGACATAGTTACACCTGTCATTCTTCCTGTCTCTGAGGGTTCACCTGAAGATTCTGTTACACATTTCAGTTCTGAAGAAACATCTGAAGACAGAACTATGTCTGCCATTCCACCTACCTCTGATGAGGTACAAGAGGAAACTGTTTCACCTGTCATTCCTTCTGAAGAAACACCTGAAGATGTATCTACATCTGTCGTTCCTCCTACCTCTTATGAGGCACAAGAAGAAACCGTCTCACCTACCATTCCTTCTGAAGAAACACCAGAGGATGTAACTATATCTGTCGTTCCTCCTACCTCTTATGAGGCACGAGAAGAAACCGTTTCACCTGCCATTCCTTCTGAAGAAACACCAGAGGATGTAACTATATCTGTCGTTCCTCCTACCTCTTATGAGGCACGAGAAGAAACCGTTTCACCTGCCATTACTTCTGAAGAAACACCTGAGGATGTAACTACATCTGTCGTTCCTCCTACCTCTTATGTGGCACAAGAAGAAACCGTTTCACCTGCCATTACTTCTGAAGAAACACCTGAGGATGTAACTACATCTGTCGTTCCTCCTACCTCTTATGAGGCACGACAAGAAACCGTTTCACCTGTCATTCCTTCTGAAGAAACACCTGAGCATGTAACTACATCTGTCATTCCTCCTACCTCTTATGAGGCACGAGAAGAAACCGTTTCACCTGTCATTCCTTCTGAAGAAACACCTGAGGATGTAACTACATCTGTCATTCCTCCTACCTCTTATGAGGCACGACAAGAAACCGTTTCACCTGTCATTCCTTCTGAAGAAACACCTGAGCATGTAACTACATCTGTCATTCCTCCTACCTCTTATGAGGCACGAGAAGAAACCGTTTCACCTGTCATTCCTTCTGCTTCTGAACAAACACCTGAAGATGTAACTACAGCTGTCATCACCCCTACCTCTTATGAGGCACGAGAAGAATCTGTTTCACCTGTCATTCCTTCTGCTTCTGAAGAAACACCTGAAGATGTAACTACAGCTGTCATCCCCCCTACCTCTTACGAGGCACGAGAAGAAACTGTTTCACCTGTCATTCCTTCTGTTTCTGAAGAAACACCTGAAGATGTAACTACAGCTGTCATCCCCCCTACCTCTTACGAGGCACGAGAAGAAACTGTTCCACCTGTCATTCCTTCTGTTTCAGAAGAAACACCTGAAGATGTAACTACAGCTGTCATCCCCCCTACCTCTTACGAGACACCTGAAGAATCCATTTCACCTGTCATGCCTCCTGCCTCTGACAAAACACCTGAAGACACAACTGCATCCGTCATTCCCCCTAACTCTTATGAGGCACCTATAGAAACAACTTCATCTGTTATTCCTCAAGCCTTTGAAGACGAACCCGAAGACACATTTTCACCTGTTATTTCTCCTACTTCTGATGAGGCGGAGCATGTCTATCCCCAGGATGTCCCACAGAGCATGGACACTAATAAAGATGACAATACAATGTCTCAGCTGGCTGCTGCAATGGACTTGGTCAGTCTGAAGGAGTCAGTGCCTGCTGTGTCTCCCCTGGGCACAACAGTACTGTCCCCACCATCCTCTCCCAACAGACCAACATCCGTGCCAGTTGAGCTCCCAAGTTCAGTTCCCTTCCTGAGTACGCAGGGTCCATCTGAACCATGGGCACAGAGCTCTTCACTGTACTCCAGCTCTGCAACCATAGAGAACCAGGAGCAGGATATGGAAAGAGAGCATGATGAAGAAAGTGAACAGGATGATGAAAAAGATCAGGATGATATACAGATGCCCTCTGCTGCAGAGAACGTGATAGAAGACGTTGATCTGATGGGCTCCACTAGTGGGAATCAAATCAGAAATGCAGCTCCTATCTCCCCCTTGAAAGAAGAGAAGAGGCAGTGGAGAAAGCTGAAGAAGAGATTAATGAAGACAATGATGAGGAGGAGGAGGAAGAGAAAGAGGAGGAGGAGGAGGAAGAAGAAGAGTTAAAAGAGATTGGCTTAAAGGAATCGGTGCCCCAAACAGAGAAAGAAGTTCACTTTAAAAAAGGCATGGCAGATTTTGCCAGCTCTGATTGGGGTATGATGCAATCAGATCACATGTACAGCAGTAACAAACATGACTCAGAAGTGACATCTCCTTTTAATGCTGAAGACAGTTGCAGTGCTAAAGATACAGATGACTTCACCATAACTGAGGCAGACAGGGAACAGCCATTCACAGGGCCTCCTGGAATCCAGTCATTTGGTAGTGAAGATGAGGAAGAGGATGAGGAAGCAGAGCATTTAAAGGAAGACATGGATCTGGCATTAGAGCATGATGATGAACATCTCAAACAACAGAAAGACTTGGAGGAAGCAGATGAAGATGTGGAGATGGTACGCAGAGGCATGGCTGAGAGTGGACTTGGGGTTCGTACAGATGATGGTAATGAAGATGAAGATGAAGATGAAGATGATTACAGACATGAGAGTGATCTAGTTCTCAACAGCATGGGTCACACTGCTGGAGCAACATCTATGCCTTTGACAGCAGCATGGAGTAATTCCATTCCATTCTCTGATTCCTGGGCCCAACCTTCTTTCGCCCTGTCTGAATCAAACCTGTCAGATTCAAGAGTTAAAGATCCAGATACACTCACCAAATACCCAGCCGACCTAGACATAATCACCACATTCTCAGCTGAACCAGATACACCACCCAAATCCCCATTTGAGGCTTTTCTGAACAAAAGTCCACCCCTTATTCAGACCTTGAAACCTCAATCTGACATCCAAGAGGAGACAGGTATCTCAGTCTCAGTGGAGTCGGGTATCTTGGCTCCTCCTACCATTGGAATGTCCCAGTCCAGCACCCTCAGTGGAACAGTGGCTGCCCATAGCAGCAGTGAGACCAGCACACCTGAAGAGCTTCAAGATTATGACAGCAGCTCAGGTGTAGAATCCCGATCAGACAAGCAGCAGACACCAGTCCCTGCCATGCATACAGACATGGAGCAGGACCTAGGTATTCACCTTGAGCGAGGTGATGGGGAGGAGGAAGAGGCAGAAACGCTGCCAGTTGATGAAGTACTGGGTGATGCCGCAACAGCACCAGCCTCTGTACCATCATCACCATCAATCTCTGGTGATGAAGCCAGTGATACAGAGGGTGAGATGCAAATCAATGACCCTGATGTTGCGGTTGATGACAATGCCACAGTCCCCCACAACCTTACTGCCCTGGAAGAAGATGGGGAGGCTCCTGAACAGATTGGAGAGGAAGATGGTGATACACCTCAGTCAGCCAACTCTGTGGCCTCCTACGGTTTTGACTGCTCCGCATCCATCTCTAATGCCCACTCTATGGCTGAAAGCTGTGGAAAGAGTCCAGGCATCTTTAGCCTGGAAAATGAAGAGCAGCTTCCGGAAGAGGCCAAGGATCCTTCTTTCATCAAGGAGCTCACCCTGCCAGCAGCTACCGCCTACAGTGATGACTTGATGGGCTGTCCAGTGGATTTGCTGCCTATCAGTGAGCCCACAGAGAGGGACACTGGGTACATGCTGTGTAGTAAGACAGACCCAGGCGCGATGGAGGAAATGGATCCTGAGTCCCCTATGCACCTATCACCCCAACATGGGGACGGTTCTGACGGTCAGCCACCATACTACTCTGCTATATGTGATAAGACTGATAACTTTCTGGCAGGTAACGTATAAAGTCCCTCTTTTGGAATGTACCTTGTCTACCCCAAACCCCACGCTCCCACCCTGTGTCCTTCATTTCTTCCAAATGTGGGATTAATAAGCAAATAAATGAATGGAAATATGTAATAGAAGGGGGAAAGAAAAGAAGAGCCATCAGGTGAGGGATAATAGCTTTGTCTGAGCTGCTCTCTGTTCTTCTATTACCACGGTGGTGGTTATGATTGTATGGCTTAAATTTCTGTATGTACAGTAGCTATTCTCATTTTCTATTAGAATGTACTTTTTAAATAACACTGTGTTTCATGGCACCCCTGAACCTGCAATGTTAGATTAAGTTAAGTTGATGTCCTTTAATGAAAGGACAAAAATGCAAAAAATAAACACTTGGTGGACTCCAACTACCTTTGTATTTATCCTACTGTTTTACCAATCAAATGTCATTTTTTTATACTTTGTTTTTTTCTTCTTTTTTTATTTGATTTGTTAAGATCCCTGTCTTACCTTAATGTTTGTACACACATCAGTTTTCCTGCACTGTAAAAGTAGCTTTACTGTCTTTTAAAACTTATTACAGCTTTCTCTTTTAAAACGTGTTCCAGCACTAACTCTTTTAGCATTAAATACAGGTTAAATATTCTTCAGAAGCTTTTCACTCTCACAGTGTTTGACATAGGGAGGTGAATGAGTGTTAGATGGCAAATCAAACTTCATTTTTGGTTGTCTTTTGTTAGTTTTGAGCTACTGCTGCCTATTTTTGTGAAGGATAACATAGATTCTCATTGGCACATAACTTAAGTCTTTTAAAGTATAGGGCTCAGATTGATCTGGATTCTTTCATTTACAGTTGTTAAACATTTGTACTTTGGAACAGACTAACTATTTCTGTTAATGACAATTGAAGTGTTTTCCTGCATTTGTAAATCTTAAAATGATGCTCGCAGGTCATTGTACTGTGAGTACTGGGACATTTCTACAAGAATTGGAAGTGCATGTGTAACTAATTAAGAAATTCATTTTGCTATGAATCCAGACATGATCCAGAGATGTTTGGACATTAATGATTCACAATAACTAAAAGGTTTTTCCAAAAATTCCATTAAACATCATTGCAATGCTCTCTGTTCCTGTTTGGTTTTTTTATTTTGAGTGGCTTGATGGTCTGTTTTCATCTGAGTGCTCCTGTGGTATTTGATTTTGAACAGAAATCTACAGAAATGGTGTTTATTCCAGATGTATTTTTGATGAAATGACAGTCAGTGCACATTGTCTTTGATCCCCCTTTACTAAAGCATATCATGCCCCCTTAACTCAACATCAGGACCCCACCCTGAAAGCCCTGCACAACAAGGTTGCATGGTATCTCAAGGAGTTGGTTAACGGGTTTCAAGAAATTCCTGTTGTCATCATACTGCATTAAAGCACATACACAAACTCAATACAAAAATTCCAAATCCTTTCTGAATGTTAATTTGGTTTTGTGTGTAGTGAATCTTCTCTTCTCAGTATGGAATCTCATCTCCTCTTCACTTCCTTCCTTGTTTCACCCACCTCCCATCAAAAATAGTCATTTTACATCAAAAATATCTGGAGGTAAATTAGCCAAAGTACAACTCATTCTTGATGTAGTCTTGATCAGTTTATCTCTTTGTCTCTGCTTTGAAACATATCTGTTTCAGGTCATTTGTCCTCTGAACTCTAGTTTATGCTGTTATAAAAATCATATGAGGCAGATGGGGAACGTTGAGAAAAATAATTTAAATTAAATTTGCAAGTTTAGGTCAACAACACTTTTTGTGGATGTATGTATTTATGTATCAACTACCCTTTGTCCTATATTAATGGAATTCAATCATTATTTATATTATTTTATTTTGTTTAAATTTGTTTATTTATTTACTATATTTGGCTTTTTATATATATTACCAATTTAAATTTTTTAAACACTATCTTAAATACATTTAATGTATTTGTGCAGTATAAAACTGTCAATTATGGATTGGTTCAAATATGACACCTCACTAAAGCCCCTTTCACACTGCGCGTTGATTCCGGAAAATTGCCGGAGTGCCTTCTGTGTGAACACTAACACATCCCAGGATTGTTCCTGGGAACAGTCCCAGAATGGGGACCTAGTAACATTGCCAGGATCAGTCCCTGAATGAGCCCCGTGTGAACAAAATCCAGGACCAATGGCGTAAAGGGTGTGTCGTAGTGATGATGCACGTTATCGTGCAACTCTTTTACCGGTGTTTTAAAGGCAGATTAATGTTCACAATGAAAAAATATGTGCAATTTGTAATGAAGCAGAGATCAGGGAGCTCCTCACTATCTGTGCTGAAGCTGAGAACGTTCGCCAGCTTAGTGGAGCAGTACATGTCACATTACACATCACATCGTAATGCCACGTGTCTTCACGGGATGTGTGTGAATGCACACACAGGTTCCGGAAAATCACTGGCAGTGTGAATGAACCAAAATCAAACGATCCCGGGACAAATCATGGGACACAAAATCTGTGTATTTTCTGGAATCTCTGTGTGAAAGAGGCTTAATTGGATGACATACCCGTAGGTCCCAAATAACACACAAAATCTGAAAGATTTGCTGAATCTCAGAAGTGCTGAACTATTCTGGTAAATATCACTGGTGAGCTCTCACTGGTTAAAACAGGTGATTTTCTGGTTTAACTTTGTAGACGGAATATTACTTGAAAGGAATATTTTAAGTTAAATACAAGCTTTTTCCACAGCTTCTCTGGCAGCAGTTGACCACTTGTCCCATATACTGTACATTTTTGTTTTTAAATGCCAGTAATTATTATTATTATTTTTTATAATCAACAGCACGCAACAGATACAGTAGTACACCCAGAATATTCTTTATGTGATAGTTTGCTAGTTTTTAAAAATATCCTAATGTGTTTACAGGAAAGGTGTGTGGGAAAACATGATTCCTTACTTCATTAAGAGTTTTGTATAATTTGTTCTTTGGTTTATGTTTTCTTTTATTGTCTGCATGTTCCTCTTTCTGTCTGTGGTTTTCCTCTGTTCCTGTTCTGTCACACCCTTCTTCATAACGAATGCCTCTGTCAGTAAACACATGTTGCAAGTGCTCTTGACTGTCCACAGGGAAACCCAGGAACACTATACAGACCGGTGAGCACCAGCTTTCACTGAGCCAACAGGAGAATGGTAACTCTCCAAGGCAAACCCAAGAGCTGTATGACAATAACTACCTTGCCCCTCTGCCAAACACCCACAGGCAACTGCAGCAGCCACAGCCTCGTATCAATGTTCAACATGTTGATCCTCCTTCGAGGGTCCCGCTGACTCCAATGGTGCCTAATGTGCTGCAGCGAAGGCTAGATCAGCACCAGCTGCAGTTGCGGCACATTTGGCAACGCCAGGAACAGGAACGGCTGCAACGGCTGTGTCTGGAGGAAGAAAGGCAGCGGCAGGAGCAGCAAAGGGCACTGGAGAGGCAACGTCGAGAACTGCTTCAGTTACAACTACAACAGCAGCAGCAGGAACACCGATTTCGCCGACAGCTCCTGCAACGGCAGCTTGAGATGGAGAAGCAACAAAGACTCAAACATCAGTCACAGGTGAAAAGGCAGGTGAAAGGGCAACCATGTCTCCAGTCATCTTCATATGGACTCTGCACCATCTATGAGGCCATGGAGACCAGCGAGGAGGAAGAAGGGGATGCAGAAAACGGATCTACCGCCAATCAATGTTCCCCCAACCAGACAGGCCATTCCATCCCAACAGACATACCCCTTAGAGTGGCCAATGGAAACCTTCGCCGACCACCTCCACAGGAACTGGACTGGAACACAAAACTGGACATGGTCCAGCAGCTTATTAACGAGGCTATGCTTCTAGCCGGGGAGGATGGCTGTCTTCCGCTCCTATACCTACCTGGACAGGGAGGTGGCATCCTCAGTCCTCTAGAGAGCAGCATGTGGCCAAACATCATGTCCCACTTTGACTGCTCCACTGCAACAGTGGCCTCTGTCAGTAGTTATTCCCCCAGCAGCCAGGCCAGTTCCCCGCAGGGTGACTGGACTGTGGTGGAACTGGACACACATCACTGACAGTCTGAGCACCATTCAACCCAGCATGTGCACTAATAATACAATATCAATCACCAATCCCAAACTATTATAGAAAACACTAAGCTCTCCAATAGCTCTACCTGCATTTTACAAATGTATCCTATAAGCCTTCTAATCGGGTCTCTTGTGTTCTAGCTTAACTTTACACATATTTATGGATTAATGGAATTTTATTAATTACATGTCTGTAGGATTTCAACTATTAGTCAACATGAAAACTGTTTACTTTGTTCTTCACATATGAATTGACTATTCTTTTTAGCTGATGTGGGTTATTAGTTAAGAGCTAATTAGGCATTGTTTAAGCTGTTTCCCAGCCCTGTTCCCCAATAGTTTGAGGAACCGTTCTCTGTATATCCCACTTTCTCACATGCCACGATTGGTCAATTATTGGTCAATTATGTACAATGCCTGCATGTTATTGGTCAAACTACTTTTTGATCATTACCTTCAGCAAGGCCATATAGAAATCCTGGCCAGGACACGTTGGGGAGCCTCAAAGAACAGTCTTTAAAATGGTTTTGAGCAATTATTGTAAGTAATATATTGCCAATAGATTATGCACTAATTTAACAGTGGTTAATGGTTTCAACAATGGAGTAGTTCCTCATGTTTGACTGCAAACTCACATTCAGGTCGGGCTCCATTTTGGTATGAAATGGACACTTTTCTCAGTCTAATCAATTATGTTGATTTTAACACTTTACTGAAGGCCCAAACAGGTTATCCTCACAGCCTATTGAAGCTCTTATTGCCAAACAGCTTTTTTGGTCCTGTTAACCTATATGACTGCATTTGCCAAATGATCATATTCAGACAACTTTCTGTTTGTCTGTTTTATGTATTATTAGGTTAGTAGAGATTTTTACATAGAAATAGGTTGTAATTAAATCATGCATTCTGTTGTGTTATGGATAATGTTTTGTTGTTGTCTAAGGACTGTTGACCTTATGTGGCTTCAGACAAAGCTTCTCTGTTTGCCATTCTCTTCTGGAGAGGGGGATTTCAGCTGTGGGGGAAACTCTTGTCTCCCAAAATTCCTGAACCATTACCTCATTTCCTGGGTCCTTCTTGATTCAATGGGTTTCCTGGGTTACTGATGATGTCTTGGCAACTTCAAAAAAAGATGTCTAAAAGACACATGAGGGAGAAAAGGAGTGAAGGAAGTGTATATATGAGAGAGAGTATGTTCTCTACTCTACTAAAGACACAAAGCTGTAGTAAGTGAGCTGCCATGTGACTTTTTTTAGATGCTGTGGAGGGTGTATTTTAATTTAGAGTTAGATGTACAATATCTGATGGAGGGGTCGGAGTGTGTGCCTGTTGGGAAGACTTACTTTTAGAATTAAAATAATTAGTATTTCTGTTATATTTTCTACAGCACTTTAGTAATCTAATTTCTGTCTTTTTGTTCATTTTTGTTAATGTGCATTGTGTTCACTTTTAGAAAAGTTACATTTTTTGGCTGAAAACTAGACCTGTTGCACTAGCCACTTACTGATGATGAATCATGAAAAGAAATTGATGCTGTGCTGGGTTTTTTTTTTTTTTTTTAGGACAAATCAATTAATTTATATATTTAGGAAACTATGATCACAGCCAACAGTTAAATGTACTTTCTGAGGTAAGTTGATATTAGTTATTATTATTACTGAAAGATATATTGTAATTGTATAATATAGAAAATGGTTGTAGTTTTCTTTTTCTCTATTAAAATCATAAATGCAGTGATGATACATGAATTAGAGACAACCACATATATAAGATTTATTTCCGTTTCCTGCTTCTTTTTAGAACAACAGTAATATTTGAACCATTTAATTGAGGATTTTAAAAAAATGGAGGTTAATGGAGGACTGGAACCATGTAGTATAATTTGTCTTATAAAACTATTTTTTGGTTTATTAAAGAAGATAACTAAGTCATTAGCTGCAGAGTTGATTACTTTGTAAGAAAAACACAATAAAGCTTCATTATTTAATGAAAGATATATTTCTAGATACATTTTCATTTATTTTTTTAAAGATATATTTCAGGAATTTATAAAGAGATTTCATGTTTGAAATATTTGGCATTATTCGTGAAGGTTGCACGTTTGGATGAATATTTGTTCTAATATTTCACCCATGTCATCTGTTCGTACTGTGCTCACTTTTTGTCCTCCAGCTCCATCTGTGTCCTGATTGCGAGTGCAGTAACGTACAGTAGTCATTCATCAATACTGCACTTCTCAAAAGTAGCTACAGTGAATAAAACATCTAGGCTATTTCTAACAATCATAAGAGGTTTACGCTAATTCTAGCCTGTAGTTTGTGCTTGCAGTAGGCTATTTTGCTATCAGCCAAAGCTAAGCTAGAATTAGCCTACCTTGTCGATAGTCTTGACTTGGCTGTATGTGGTGTGAGTTACAATGCTATATAGATGCTATAGATATGAACAAAATTTACTGTGGACAATTAATACCCCATTTGAGGGGGAAAAAAAAATCTATTTTCAGTAAGTCAGACGGTTTTCGCTTTGTGGAGCCTGCGCGCACAGAGCCCCACTTGACTAAAACTGTTAACCAATCACAGGGCTTAATTATTCACACAGTCAAGTTGGATGTGTTTTATCCGAGCGGCAACCTCCCGCTCTCTGGAAGAAAGTGACTAAAATTGTAATTCATCGACTGGCCGCTAGAGGCTGGCTTCAAAAGGGAGTCAATCCCATAGACTCCCCATGTTAAAATGCCCAACTTTACACCAGAAAAAAAAACATGTTTACAGCCTGGTGCAAAAAATAATTTTGGTCTATATAGCTAATTTTGCCCTTCATGACAACTGTGAGGGGGGTGAATTTTTCTTAAAACTCATCCGTTTAAATTATATTAAGCCTTAAAGTTCTGCATTTAAGGCTACTTTGGGGGAAGTTGTGGCCTAGTGGTTAGAGAGTTTGACTCCTAACCCTAAGGTTGTGGGTTCGAGTCTCAGGCCAGCATTACCACGACTGAGGTGCCCTTGAGCAAGGCACCGAACCCCCAACTGCTCCCCGTGCGCCGCAGCATAAATGGCACGGTGAGTGTGCGTTCACTGCTGTGTGTGTGCACTTTGGATGGGTTAAATGCAGAGCACGAACTTTGAGTATGGGTCACCATACTTGGCTGTATGTCACGTCACTCACTCACTCATAATTTAGGGGCGTGACCACTTGAGTGACAGGTGGATTGCCGCTGCTGACACTGCCGTCGCGCTAGGTGGGCGTGGCTTCAGCAACTAGCTCCTGCCTTTTTGCCCATTTTCAATGATCCAGGAGTGATGCGCGGTGACGCGCTGCCAAGATGGCGACTGCCGCCTCCGCCCACTTTGAGCTTCAAAAACGCTTTTCAGAAAATTACGGGTGATGTCACGGACACTACGTCCATGTTTTTATACAGTCTACGGTTTTATCATATTTAATGTTTTAAACAGATGTATTAACATATATTTTTAGGTTTACTATTGCTATATATTATTGGGCTATGTATGTGTTTGGATATTCAAGTTTCGGTTTGAACTACAGATAGAATATATATTTTTTTTTATCAGTTTAACTGTTTTAAACTGTCAGGTTTAAATCTGACTGATCAAATTATGCTTAATTTTGACTGGATTGTGTGCTATTAAATATAATTCACGCACACAAATAATAATAAATTATGTAACGTTAATCCCCTATAATTTGAAAATGTAAATAATGTGATTGAAAAAATAATAACGGCAGCTTAGTTGATGTGTGGGTATTTTAGCTCCTTTTTAAAAACTCTTAGGACAACGGCGTCAATGTGGTCCACAAGGGAGCGCATTTTCCAACTTGAACCCACAAGTAGACCTAGGCCTAATTGTTATTCAGTGTGCGAAGAGGACATATAAACAGCACTTGCATTCAAGGCCTATACCATCGCTGCTGTAATCTTGGATGATTTGCAGAATGCGGTAATAAACAACATTACAGCTCACTGGTTTGAAAGGAACATTTCAAGTCTACAACTCACCCAAAACTCTGCTCAACCAAGATAACAGGCGCATTTAACCAGATATTTATAGGACGACGATCTGACATAATTATTATGAAAGCAGTAATGTTATGTCAGGGCACTGTTGAACTTCACTTCACATAAAGCTCAACACGTGTGGTTAGACGATTAAAGTGAAAACGAAAGCGTTCTGTTCTACGCCGGACACAGACGTCCATCACATGACCGCGCTCCGGAGCGCGCCACCGAAACTCGAGATCACCGGGTGACGGTTCCTGCGCGTGCTTAAGTCTCATCACAGGGGGCAGGACGTTCCTGATGAACCTCTCTTCAGCAGTGAACCTTACCGGGATCGTTCAACCTATGGTTTCTTTCAGGTTTTGATTTGATCTTTAGAGTCCGAATATGTACTAGAGTTTAATTGTGGACTTCATCATTTATCCAGTGTATGAATATCTGTCCCAGACGCAGGAGAAACAACTTCACATTGTTCATCATGCTGCACATTCATGAACGCGATCCTATCTAAACCGGGCGACTAATAAAACTAATTCATCGAAGGAGTTCACGCGCGTGTTTTTGCAGAAGTGGCCCCGCGGATTTGATCTTTATGACCGAGCACAGCAGCGCAACGGGACGCAGTTCATCGCATCTGCTTCATTACTATAGCGGGTCTTTCACGCGCTTCACTGCTGTTAGGATGCGCTGTTAGTGAAACTGAAGCTGCTCAGGTGAGAAGCATCGGCATCTCCGCTCCCTGTCACCTGAGATGGCCATCAGCATCACCGGCTCCACGCGTGTAAGTTTAGACCATCTGTCGCTGTGAATGAGCTCTAATGCACTGCACATAATCTATTCTTTATTAGTGTGTAATGAGTGTTTTCAACTGTTCATCATTTTGAAACATTTAAAGTAGGCGGGGTTAACCTTACAGTAGTGCTCAACCATTACTGTCAGACTTTCACAGTCCTTCATCACTTGAATTGAGATTATAATCTAATTTCTAAAGCACAGCCACCATCTTCAACAGCTCTTTCTATACTTTGAGATTGTTCTGAGGTTAAATACAGATTTAAAATCATAACAAGAGATAGTTTAATAGCTCTGACAGGAAACACTGGCATCTAACAATGTCATGTGAAAAAAAAAAAAAAAACAATTAATATTAAAAAATAAAACATGTGCATAAACCCAAATAGTAAATAAAACAGTTATCAAATAGCTAAGCCTGTGTACAAAACTCCTAAACGCTGCTGTTTTTTAACTGTTTTAGATTCATTTTAAATAAGTCAATTTTTAAATCATTTCCAATGTTTTAAAATTGCTTGTTTTATGTTTTTTTTAAAATTGCTTGTTTTATTTTTGTTATTATTTTTCTTCATGATTATTTTACCTTCTTTTATGTAAAGCACTTTGAATTACCATTGTGTACGAAATGTGCTATATAAATAAACTTGCCTTGCCTTGCCTTGCCTTGCCTTGCTGTCTCATATTTTTGAGCAGTCAATGCAATTTGGGAAAGAAATCAATCAAATCTGGATGTGTGCAAATACCTTTTCATAAGTAACTGTTATTTAATTACACATTTTGTATCAGTAACTGTAACAGATTACAGATACATTTATTTAGTAATTAAATTATGTATTATGATATATTATGATATTAGGGTTGATTTATTTTAAGTCTAAAGCGCCAAAAGACAAAACTAAAGTGCATGCTTATAATAAACAGTGTGTTGGTGTGGACGCTTATTTATCATTCTTTGTGTGAACGGGTCTTTTAGTGTTCTTGTGTTGGATTATAGACTGTAAACTAGATAAAAAAGTTTGTCAAGACAAACTTTAAGTTGGCTTGAGAAAGCCTGAACAGAAAGTTTAAAAAGTTTGGAAAGTTTGAAAAGTTTGAAGTTTGAAGTTTGAAAAGTTTAAGAAGTTTAATTAAGCAAGTGACTAGCATGTCATTAGCATGATTAGCAAAGTTACTAGCATGTTTTCTAGCATGATAAGCTAGTTACTAGCATGTTGCTAACATAATTAGCATGTTACTAGCATGTCGCTAGCATGTTTCTAGCATGATTAGCAAGTGACTAGCATGTTTTAGCATGATTAGCGAGTGACTAGCATGTCGCTAGCATGTTTCTAGCATGATTAGCAAGTGACTAGCATGTCAGTAGCATGTCGCTAGCATGTTTCTAGCATGATTAGCAAGTGACTAGCATGTCACTAGCATGTTTTTAGCATGATTAGCGAGTGACTAGCATGTCGCTAGCATGTTTCTAGCATGATTAGCAAATGACTAGCATGTTGCTAGCATGTTTTTAGCATGATTAGCAAGTGACTAGCATGTCACTAATATGTTTTTAGCATGATTAGCGAGTGACTAGCATGTCGTTAGCATTTTTCTAGCATGATTAGCAAGTGACTAGCATGTCACTAGCATGATAAGCAAGTTACTAGCATGTCGCTAGCATGTTTCTAGCATGATTAGCAAGTGACTAGCATGTCAGTAGCATGATTAGCAAGTTACTAGCATGTCACTAGCATTTTTCTAGCATGATTAGCATGTGACTAGCATGTCACTAGCATTTCACTAGCATGTTTTTAGCATGATTAGCGAGTGACTAGCATGTCGCTAGCATGTTTCTAGCATGATTAGCAAGTGACTAGCATGTCGCTAGCATGTTTTTTTTAGCATGATTAGCGAGTGACTAGCATGTCGCTAGCATGTTTCTAGCATGATTAGCAAGTGACTAGCATGTCGCTAGCATTTTTTTCTAGCATGATTAGCAAGTGACTAGCATGTCACTAGCATGTTTTTAGCATGATTAGCGAGTGACTAGCATGTCGCTAGCATGTTTCTAGCATGATTAGCAAATGACTAGCATGTTGCTAGCATGTTTTTAGCATGATTAGCAAGTGACTAGCATGTCACTAATATGTTTTTTAGCATGATTAGCGAGTGACTAGCATGTCGTTAGCATTTTTCTAGCATGATTAGCAAGTGACTAGCATGTCACTAGCATGATAAGCAAGTTACTAGCATGTCACTAGCATGTTTCTAGCATGATTAGCAAGTGACTAGCATGTCAGTAGCATGATTAGCAAGTTACTAGCATGTCACTAGCATTTTTCTAGCATGATTAGCATGTGACTAGCATGTCACTAGCATTTCACTAGCATGTTTTTAGCATGATTAGCGAGTGACTAGCATGTCGCTAGCATGTTTCTAGCATGATTAGCAAATGACTAGCATGTCGCTAGCATGTTTTTAGCATGATTAGCAAGTGACTAGCATGTCGCTACCATGTTTTTTAGCATGATTAGCCGGTGACTAGCATGTCGCTAGCATGTTTCTAGCATGATTAGCAAGTGACTAGCATGTCGTTAGCATGTTTCTAGCATGATTAGCGAGTGACTAGCATGTCGCTAGCATGTTTTTAACATGATTAGCGAGTGACTAGCATGTCGCTAGCATGTTTCTTCTAGCATGATTAGCGAGTGACTAGCCTGTCGCTAGCATGTTTCTAGCATGATTAGCGAGTTACTAGCATGTCGCTAGCATGTTTTTAGCATGATTAGCGAGTGACTAGCATGTCGCTAGCATGTTTTTAGCATGATTAGCGAGGACTAGCATGTCGCTAGCATGTTTCTAGCATGATTAGCGAGTTACTAGCATGTCGCTAGCATGTTTCTAGCATGATTAGCGAGTGACTAGCATGTCGCTAGCATGTTTTTAGCATGATTAGCGAGGACTAGCATGTGGCTAGCATGTTTCTAGCATGATTAGCGAGTTACTAGCATGTCGCTAGCATGTTTCTAGCATGATTAGCGAGTTACTAGCATGTCGCTAGCATGTTTTTAGTATGATTAGCGAGTGACTAGCATGTCGCTAGCATGTTTTTAGCATGATTAGCGAGTGACTAGCATGTTTCTAACATTATTAGCATGTTGCTAGGATAGATAGATAGATAGATAGATAGATAGATAGATAGATAGATAGATAGATAGATAGATAGAGTCAGATGATAGATAGATAGATAGATAGATAGATAGATAGATAGATAGATAGAGTCAGATGATAGATAGATAGATAGATAGATAGATAGATAGATAGATAGATAGATTAGAGTCAGATGATAGATAGATAGATAGATAGATAGATAGATAGATAGATAGATAGATAGATAGATAGATTAGAAATATTAGATAGATGAGTTTGAATGAGTTTAAATGGATTAGAAATAGTACATAGAAGCGAAGCTTGATGGAGTCTAATGGGGTTTAGTTTGTTTAGTTTTGAATTTTGACAGTTGGAGCTTGGCTCATCTGAACATTCCGTCAATAAAAGTCTATGGGATTTTTATGATTTTTAATCTTCATTTTTATGAAAACCATAAGTCTGATCAGTTAGAAAAGATATAGCACACCCGGCGAGATCAGTCTGAAGAGCTGGGCTGAGTTTGAAGTCTGTAGAGTTAAAGCTCTAGGAGGAGTTAGAGTCAGAAATTTTAGTCTCAGAAAAAGAATAATAATAATAATAATAAGTTTAAATAGTAGATCAGTAAGTTGGCTTTCTCAAGCCAACTTAATAAGAGTAAACAGACGCAGGTGAATGTTAGGGGAACTCTCCTTTGCCCTCAGTCACCCTTCTGAGGATTTACTACAGTGTTGTGATTATATAATGAGCTCTGTGAAAATGATTTCTCTTATTTAACATTTAGACTGCAGTTTAAATGACCGAGATTTGCTCTTTCCGTAACTCTTGTTCTAGAGGAGGTTTGTCATTTGAGGTGGTGTGGTACACAAGGTGATAAGCGGTCAGCAGCTGTTGTGATTCCTGTAAATATAACTGTAACGATGGTATGTCTAGAGTTTCAGGAGAATATCTCTGGAATAATTGAATTGGTTTCTCTCTGGTGGTCATCTTTTTTGCAGAAAGCTTTGGATTTAACGTTTAATGTTTGACGGTCTGTTGTGTTCTTTATTGTGGTCATCATAGGAAAAATACAGGCTGGATTATTCAAGCCCTAAATACGAACCATTGGGGCAGGGGTCTCCAAACTCTGTGTCTGAGACTCGAACCCACAACCTTAGGGTTAGGAGTCAAACTCTCTAACCACTGGGCCATGACTTCCCCCAATGACTTAAGACTGGGTCATATGTATTAATGTTTTTATATTGATGTTCTTTTTTATAGGGGCAAAAGCTTTTTTTTTTTCTTTTTTTTGTTGCTGTTGAATAAAATGGTGTTTAGAATGAGAATTACAATACTTTTATAATGATAATAAATGGATGACTGTAAAAAAGTCTAAAAATCTCACAGATGCACATTGAAGTAGGAACCCAAGTAGTGTAGGACTCTTACTGCTACATGCAACAGAAAATCAAGGCTTTCTGTAGCAGTGATGTTTCAGCTTCATCCAGGGAAGAATTAAAAATTAAACAGCTTTTCTGAGCCCATCTTGCTGTACCGTAGACGAGAATCTGAATCAGCTGGCTGGCTTAGCTGTTCTCTGTCAATACATGGCGAGCGTGATTTCACCAAGTACAGCATGTTCCTGGATCACCATCCAATCAACCAATCAGAACAGAGATATAACTTTTCAGGAAATATCTGTTTTAGGCTTACAATCAGGATTAGGTGCTTCTACACTCTTGTTAATTAGCTATCATTTCACACTGATTTTAGGAATAAATTATGGGTAGGGTTAGGTTTAGGGGTAAAGGTTTAGGTTTATTGGGTTAAGTCTATATTTTTGGACATTAAGGTTGATCCAGGATCATCAAAAGATGTTGACCTAGGAACATGTCTTACTTGGCAAAATCACAGCGACCGTCAATACTGTATGTCTACCAGTAAGGTTTTAGACTTGTTTTTAATGTTTCAGCACAAATGTTAAACTGACCTGATGGTCAGTTTAACAAATTAAAAATTTGTCTTTGATCTTTCAAGCTCTGTCATTGCAGTCAGCGGGTGTTGCATTGCTTCAGTCCAAAAGACGTGAAATAAAAAGCACCTTTCCATTAAAAAAAGTTTCTCACACGGCTCCGGGGGGTGAACAAAGGCCTCCTGTAGCGAATCAGTGCATCTTTGTAAGAAAAATATCCATATTCAAAACGTAATAACCACTTTAATCTAGCTTGCGCTCACAGTTTAAATGGAAGCAGTTCCAGGTGGATGATGTATGGGGTCAGCTTTGCGCAAAAAACTTTTGCTGTTTGTAAGTGCTGATGAAGTGGAGAAACAAACTCTTTTTGAGAAACCAACAATAAAGATATGTATTGTAATTGAAATCTACAGACGCAAATAGATGAAGTGTAAGATTTAAGTGTTTATTTTTTCCTCTAGTCTGAAAGAAGACATGTTATGGAAGCAAAATAGTCCAAAACCTCAAATAAATAAATAAATAAATAGGCTTGTACTGTCTTGCCTTAAAGAGATTTTAAGAGAGTTTAACAAAAATGTAACTATTGTAATTATTATTCACTTTCGTGTTGATCCAAACCTGTAGGACTTTCTATTTTTTCTGAGAATTTAAAATAATGTTCACGTTGTTTTTCTAAACAGCAAAGACTGGATGGTGGCTGGCAAAGGTCAAGCTCTTAAAATGACAAACAAGAACCTTAAAAGTATCATAACAGTAGTCATTATGAAGACGTGTGTTAATTTTGAATATGAAGAAAATGTCTTACAGGTTTGGTGCAACATAAATGTGAGTAAATGATCACAGCAGTGACAACAAAGTAAGAGCATCGTTTAAAGCAAATATTCATCATGATCTGGGTCAGAGATGATGTAAATGTAATCAGCTTTTCTTTTAATACAATTCAGTGAATTATTATCCCCTTTCTGTTCTGTTGTAAATCCTAAAAAGTCCAGAAGCATTCAGGCAGTCCTTCAGTGAGTGATCTGTTATTAAGGTTATAAATCTAACCCACAGGGTCTTAATAACACACAGGAAATGATGTCAGATGCTGCACCACTTCAGTTTGTTTAACGGCTTCAGGATAAACCCATGTTTTTATGTTTCTATCCATGTGTTTTTATGCATGATTTTGGGTAAAATACTGGATGGAAAAGCAAAGAAGTGCATAAAATCTTAAATTGCACATCAAAATTGTATGCACTCAGAGTTTATTTCGTAACATAGCTTCTGTCTGCCCTTTTTATCCACAGATTCCTCAGCTTTCTAAAAAGAGCTCAAGCTCTGCAATATAAATGAGGAAGGTTTTACTCTTTGGCTATTTTTGAGTCTTTGGTGCACTTGTTTAATGTTTACAGCACTTTGCATGACATCCTCAAGAGTAATATCAGGAAGGAATTCGGCAAACGAGATGCACAGAGCGAAAATATTAGCAATTAATCTGAAAATATTTTCAGCTTTTAACATATTTGAGATGTTGTGCTTCTTTTTTATAGACCCTATTTAAATTATATATATATATATATATATATATATATATATATATATATATATATATATATATATATATATATATATATAATATATTTATTTTATTTATTTTTTTTTTTTTTTTTTTTTGCTTGTCTTCTTTGACCTACAGTCTCTCTGTCTGACTGTATTAGTTGAGTCACTAATAAATCTGCAAAAATGCTAAAAAGTGAAGAAAGAGCTGAAGCTTTCCAGACGTTTGTGTGTGTTTGTGAATGCAGATGCTGACGGCAGTCGCACACACATTATTCATTCTGAAGTGACTCTTAATGTGACTCTGATTAATACATCTGTGTGCAGCAGAGTTTCATCTGAAATGTGATTTCACAGACAGTCATGATTGTGTCTGATTGCTTTCTGAACGCTGATGGTCCGTGTCTGAAACGAGAAGATTTTACATCTCAAATGTTCAAATGTTGAATCAGAATGGACTTTAATAAAATTGTATTGAGAGAGTAGTGTTAATGTTATTGATTCATCAGCAAAATTAAAGTTTTTTTATTTTAAATTTATTTTTTTCAAACAGCTCTCATATAGAGATGTTTCACCATTCAATCGATTCAAATCAAGTCCTGTCAGTTTTTTTTTCTTCAGTAAATATATGGTTTGTTTCTGAAATGTGTCACATTATGGAAGTAAAATGCATTTGCGTTTCACGTCGACAATAATTAAAAGGTTTGAAGCTTCATGCTAAACATAAACACACAGCATCTGATATTCAGAGCTTCTGGGTTTTATATATACATACACACATACATAAACACACACACACACACACACACACACACACACACACATATAAAGTACACACAGTATATATGTATGTATATACACATACACATACACACTAACACATATTACACACACACACACACACACACACACACATATATATATATATATATATATATATATATATATATATATGTTGTATGTTAAAACTGATGCACTGATTTAGTGTTAAGACAGATTTAGCATGATTTGATTTGTTTTCTGAGAATCCGTTTACAGGATTTTTGTCTTTCTCAGCAGCAAGAGTCCTTCTGCTAATTCAGTTTTTATTACATTTAAGTTGTTAGTTGTAGCTGCCAAAAGCACTAAGAGAAATTGATCAGTCCATTCAATGCTCACTAATGACTTCCTGTCTCTCTCTCTCTCTGTGTGTGTTTTGTGTCTCTCGTCCACACGCATCTTTCATTGATCAGGTGTAGTTTTCACTCAGTGAGACGTGTGGACTAGCAATTATTCAGATCTCTTGAAATCCGATCCTCTTTGCACAAAACCCATGATACACAATATAATAAACAGTAAAACAAACACTGATATTTGGAGCTTGTTGCTGGGGTTTCATTTTATTAAACTGGAGCATCGTGTTTGCGCTGATATGCAGTTGCTATGGGTGTGTGTTTAGGTGGTGCTAAGGCATTGCTAGGTGGTTGATTGAATGCTCTGAGTAGTTGTTAGGGCTTTGTTGTGGTTGCTATGGTGTTCTGGGAGGTTGCTTGGGCATTACAATATGGTTGCTGCTAGGCAGCTGATGGGATGTTCTTGGTGGTAGTTGCTAGGGCTTAGGCAGTTGCAAGCAGAGATATGTATAGGTAGACTCCTCATGTTTCTATGGACCGCTATGCTTAACCCGTCCATCATATTGGAATGTCAAGGCCGTGCATCTGCACTTCAACTGTAGTTATATGCATGTATGAATAATATATATCTTCAGTAGACTTCAGCAGATGCTTTTGCTAAACTAGCACAATACAACAAGTCAAAGCCGTTAGCTAACAAGGCATTTAAAAGGTACTTTAGTCTAAAAAGCTTGTAGTTGCTATGGTGTTCTTGGTGGTAGCTAGGCAGTTGCTAGGACTTCCCTTACCAAAAAGTAGTATACTTCAAGTTTATTTTATTAAGTATACTTAAGTATAGTTCAAGTATATTTAGACTTTTTGTAAGTATAAGTCAAGTATACTTAAATGTAATTTTAAGTATATTTCTGAGGAGTACATAAAGCCCATTTCTGAGAAGTACATAAAAAGTAAACTAAAAGCATACTTTCCTATTTTTAGTTTAAAAGAAGTATACTAATAGCACACGTGAATAAACTTCTTTTTCGTAAGGGTTAGGCAGTCACTATGGTGTTCTTGGTGGTAGCTAGGCAGTTGCTAGGTCTATGATCCTATGAAATTCTTTCTTTATTTTTTTCTTAAATGATTTTTTTTTCTTTTTCCTAAATGCTGTTTTAACTCAATTTTAATAATAATTTAAATTCAGGAAAAATAATAGTAATAATAATAACAATAATAAATGTTTTACATTTTTCAGAAATTCTATTGTTGTTTTTTCTGAGTTTGTTTTATGCATCATGGAAATCATAGGGCCCTAGGTGTTAAAGATGGTTGCTAGTAAGTTGCTAGGGTGTTTCAGGCGGTTGCTAATTTGTTGGTAGAGTGTTTTAACTGGTTCCTAATTCATGGTGGCTGCGAAGTCATTGCTATATGGTTGCTAGGATGTTTTTAGTGGTAGCTAGGCAGTTACTGGGTGTTATAGATGGTTGCTTGGGCGTTGCTAGGGTACTCCAGTCTTTCACTAAGATACCAAAGTTGATTTTTGGGTTAACTGTAGTTCTGTAATAATTTTTTATTGATAACCTCATTTTTTTATTTTTTTATTTTTGTTGCAGAAACAGTTGAAGACAGTTGTTGAAACAGTTAAAAATACAGTAAGTTTTGTGAAAGTGTTCAATCCTACATACAGATTAAAAATAATAATAATAATAATTATAAAAAAACCTGTACCTCAGTAGTACCAAAGCTTTGCATGATCTGTTTTTCAGAGAAGTGAACTCATTTCATTCGGTTCCTGTGTAATGTTGTCTGTAAACACAGCAGTCGGACGGCTTCTGGGAAACAGTCCCGGCCGGAATACCTGAGCGTTACGCTGTCAGTCTGATCTGTGGGCGGAGCCTTACAGACCCTGTGAAGCATTACGGGAAGTTTTCCACTGTCATTCCAGAATGTAGTCGCTCATTTAACCTGGTCAAATTTGGACATGAGGTGAAAGATGCATGACATTAAAGTGCTGATCATGTTTATATTCAGAACATAGATCATCTATTTCTTTAGAACAGCTTGATACAGTAATAACTCACTTCTCTGCTTTGGATCACTAGATGCTGCGGCCAGAACCATTAAGAACCTAAAAGTCCTGTGCCTTTATATGGATAAACACACACATTAAAGGAACGGTTCACCCAAAAATGAATATTTGCTGAAAATGTTCTCCTTTCAGACCATCCAACATACAGATAAGTTTGTTTCTTCATCAGATTTGGAGAAATGTAGCATTACATTACCAATGGATCCTCTGCAGTGAATGGGTGCCATGGGGGAAGTCGTGGCCTAATGGTTAGAGAGTCGGACTTGCAATCCAAGGGTTGTGAGTTCGAGTCTTGGGCCGGCAGGAATTGTAGGTGGGGGGAGTGAATGTGCAGTGCTCTCTCCACCTTCAATACCACGACTGAGGTGCCCTTGAGCAAGGCACTGAACCCCCAACTGCTCCCCGGGTGCCGCAGCATAAATGATACCCACTGCTCCGGGTGTGTGTTCACGGTGTGTGTGTGTTCACTGCTGTGTGTGTGCACTTTGGATGGGTTAAAAGTAGAGCACGAATTCCGAGTATGGGTCACCATACTTGGCTGTATGTCACGTCACTTTTTTAACACTTTTTAGAATGAGAGTCCAAACAGCTGATAAATCCAGAAGTAATGCACATCACTCTAGTCCATCAAAAAAAACTGTGTGCTTGTAAGAAACAAACCCATCATGTCGTTTTTAAAGGGGTTATCCACCCCAAAATGAAAATTTTGTCATTAATCACTTACCCCCATGTCGTTCCAAACCCGTAAAAGCTTTGTTCGTCTTCAGAACACAATTTAAGATATTTTGGATGAAAAATGGGAGGCTTGTGACTGTCCCATAGACTGCCAAATAAATAACAGTGTCAAGGTCCAGGAAAGTATGAAAGACATCGTCAGAATACTCCATCTGCCATCAGTGATTCAACCGTAACGTTATGAAGCGACGAGGATACTTTTTGTGCGCGAAAGAAAACAAAAATAACAACATTATTCAACAATTCGTCTCCTCTGTGTCATATCAGCAGAACGCAAGCAGCGTATGCTCAGCATATCCTTGTGTCGTGGCTGACACAGAAGAGTGTAAGCTGCTTGCGTTCAGCGGATATTCTCCAAAATGACGGCACCCATTCACTGCAGAGTATCCATTGCTGAGTGATGTATTGCTATATTTCTCCAAATCTGTTCTGATGAAGAAACAAACTCAGCTACATCTTGTATGGACTTTGGGAACATTATTCATTATGTTCTTTATTCTAGAAACAGTATTTCAGTTGCAGTGAATTTAAGACAGTGTTTGGATGATGTACATTTGTGTGTGTGTGTTGTGTTTTTTTTTTGTTTGGATGGTTTCATTTCCTCTTTGTTTCAGAACAGTCACAAGAGTTCACAAAAATATCATCCTGCAGATTAAAACACACACTTGTTGTAATGGTGCCAGTCTGCAGAGCTTGTCTCTGAGCAGGAAGTTGGTCGAGAGATTTCAAAAGCGAGCTATCCAACTGCACAAGTGTGTGTGTGTGTGTGTGTGTGTGTGTGTGTGTGTGTGTGTGTGTGTGTGTGTGTGTTCCTGTGCAAACGTCTCTTATGTGTCATGTAGAGATGAACAGGAAGCTGTTGCAGTCGTTCTCTCTGAGCGGAAGCCATGGCTTTATGTGGTGTCAGTGGCTCTAATAACAGACAGAACAGTGTATGGTCTGAAGAGAACGGGAGAGGAGAGGAGGTGATGGACAGTGAAGGAGATGCAGGAGATTGTTCGTTGGAGGAGTTTCCCTCCAGCCCAGCCCCGGCGGAGGCCGAACATGTGGTAGGAGCTCAAAATCTACTCCGTTCACATTGAACTGTCTGTATGGCACTGCTCTTCAGTTTGTTATTCACCTATAACTCACTATTAAGTCGTTCCAAACCTGTATGACTTTATTTTTATTTTAGAAGATACAAGAGGACATTTTAAAGAATGGAGATATTTTACTATCCTTATTATGTATTAATATTTTGAGTTAGTTTTTGAATATATTTTTAGTTTTAATTTTAGTTAAAGATTTAATGACTTTGTGATTTTGTCATTTGTTAAATTTTTTATTAGTATTTTAAATGTGTGGGGGTTTTTTTTGGTAACACTTCCATTTGTTAGCATTAGTGAACTATATTAAGTAACTAACAATGAAAAATACTTTTAAAGGATTTATTGATCTTTTGATGTCAGGTGATTTGAAATCAGAGTAGATTTCAACATTTACTAATACATTTTTTCAAATTCAGGCCTGAACTAAACTTTTGCGAGACAAAGATCGTGATGATGATGGTCTATATCTGTTGTGTTTTTGCATTTATGATGTTTCTGAACTGTTTGTAGTGCAACTAATGCTGCTCAGAGCTTAACACAAGCCATTCGACTTCCGTAATAAGACATGTTTCAGGGTGAAACAGGATATAGAGATAAAATTAGGACATGATGAGTGGATGTCTTTGTGTGAAGGTGGCTGATGAATAAGACGAATTGATGACAAGAGGGGAAGGAAAGTTCAAAGTATGAAGACAAACTTTATTGCATTAGAAAGATAGTCTGATGGATTATTCACAATAGACCAGTAATGTGTATTTAAACACACATGATTCAGACCCAAATGACTCACTAGTTGTCATCAAATAGGAATATATACTGATAATAATTTGGTTTAAGAATTTCAAATAAATTGCTAGTAAATTTCACAAATAATTATAAAGAAACAGCAAGTAACGTTGAATTAAACATGAGAGACTGAAATAGTGTTTTGTAAAACATACTCCTGATAATCTGTTTTATTCACAATTTTGACTGTGTAGAGCTTTGTAAGTAACATGGAGAGCAGCTCAGATCCATCTGATGAGAAATGTTTATACCTTTATGTGTTCACATCGAGATCTTGGCTAATTTTAGACATTGAGATCTTTTCTGAAACTTTAGAGGAGATAAATGTGCTATTAACTGGGTCCTTTTGAAAGGAGGAACATCTGAGAAGCAGGAAAGTTCAGCAAAACTCCACTGAACTATTGAGATTTTAAAGAGATTTCATTGGGGGTTTTCTTTCCTACATGTTTTATGTGTGTGTTTTGTAAGTGAGCTGCTCACAGCTGAACTTCCTTTTTGAGTCACAGTGTTCATGGGTGTCGTTTGCTCGCTGTCAGCTAAAATATAATGTGGCTGAATGTCTCTGCGGTGTCTTGAGTCTGCTACCTGCTCTCTTTACCCTGCCAGACGTGTGTTTAGTCTTTAAATGGCTGCGTGAAGTGTGTTATATTTCAGCTGGGCGATGTTTGATTACAGTTCAACTCAGTCTGTGCGATTCTCTGCGTCTCTTGTGTCGGTATCGGCCAACAAAAACAAAACACAAAAGAGACCTTCTGTTTGCGAGTCAACAGTCAGTTACATTATCCATGATTATAAGGTTTCTCTTGATGCTGTTGACTTCCTCAGCATGAGCACGGAACCGCAGAGTTGCCCTTTGCTCCTCACACCACTGCTGACTCATTACTGATCACTGACAAAGACTACAACAGGAGTTTCAATGAAAGTTGCAAAGATTCATTTAAATGCTCTTAATTTCACTGAAACTGTATTAGATCCTCTGTAGAGCCTTTTTGTATTTAAGAAATTATTGCTTGCTTTGTGACTCTCTTGTGATTAATTTTACTGTAAATCTGCTTTTCAGTCATTTGTATTGTATAAGGTTAGTGCTATATGAATGTAAAATGTAAAAACGGCATTAAGATAAAATTGAAAATATATCAAATAAATACACTACTGGATAAAAGTTTTAAAAAATTAAGGTGTTTTTTTTTTGTTTTTTTTTGGAAATGCACAACAAACTGTACTTTTACTGTAAACGGCATTTTATCGTTTACAGTAAAAACAGTAATACTGTGAAATATTATTACAAATTAAAATAACTGGTTTAATATTATTATTTTAAAATAATTTTGTGGAAACCTATACTTATCAAAAAAAAAACTTTTATTCAGCAAAAACGCATTATATTGTAATGAATAAAAGTATTAATGTTATTATTTATTTACTTATTTATTTATTTAAATTCTTTCTTTCCCCAAACTTTCCACAAAAATATGAATCAGGACAACTATTTTCAACATTATTAAATAATAATTAGACATGTTTAGAGCCACAAATCAGCATATTAAAGTGATTTCAGAAGGATCAAGTGATACTGAAGACTGGAGTAATGATGCTGAAAATTTTTATATGTTACTGTTTTTACTGTATTTTTGATCAAATAAATGCAGTCTTGGTGAGCAGTATATATATATGTGACCAATCACGGAAAGTAGGGACACAAGTCGGTTCTGGGGCATTTTGAAAGTGTAGTCTCCAAGCTTTTCAACGATTTGTAACACATGGAAATCTGATAATATTTGGAGAAGTTATGGCCATTTGAAGGTAGGCACTCAAAACAGCTCAAAAGGGAGAAAATGGCCTTAAGATTGTGCAGTTCTCACCTGTTCTCACCTGCTGGGAGTGACAATAGGGCTCATTTACATCTCATTTAGATAAGCCATACCCCCTGTAAAGCTGCATGGTTGCATAACAACGACAGACGCAACGGGAAAAATCGGACCGCATACTATGTAATAATAAAGGATAATGTGCATTGTAAATGTCAGTAATTTATCTTTTTTGACTTTTATAAAAAATGATTTAGAGGCTGAAATATGTGAGTTTTATCTTTTTATAAAACCTTTTTTGTCAAAACTCTATTTGAATTTGTGCATTGTAGATAACGTTGCAAGACACTCCTTTAAAATCTGGCCATCATTTTTAATTTTTAATTTTTAACACAAAACGACAAACTTTGATGTTTATGGAAACTCACCCCATAAGAAACAGAAAAGTATTCTTGCAGATCTCGTTGCCTCCAATGAAATAAGTCGGCTGGGCACACTTTCTCTTTGTCGGGGTCTTCTTTGTGGATGTAACCATCTCCGAAGTTTGCACTGTGCGTCTGTTTGCCTCTAAATGTCCAATAATTCACATGTCCTGCCACTCTTTTTCCACAGCTAAAGAATCCAGCCGTATGTTGTACATAATGTCTATATATATATATGTATGTATGTATATATATACAGGTCCTTGTCAAAAAATTAGCATATTGTGATATTTTCCATAATGTAATGATAAAAATTAAACTTTCATATATTTTAGATTCATTGCACACCAACTGAAATATTTCAGGTCTTTTATTGTTTTAATACTGATGATTTTGGCATACAGCTCATGAAAACTCAAAAATTTGCATATTTCATCCGACCAATAAAAGAAAAGTGTTTTTAATACAAAAAAAGTCAACCTTCAAATAATTATGTTCAGTTATGCACTCAATACTTGGTCGGGAATCCTTTTGCAGAAATGACTGCTTCAATGCGGCGTGGCATGGAGGCAATCAGCCTGTGGCACTGCTGAGGTGTTATGGAGGCCCAGGATGCTTCGATAGCGGCCTTAAGCTCATCCAGAGTGTTGGGTCTTGCGTCTCTCAACTTTCTCTTCACAATATCCCACAGATTCTCTATGGGGTTCAGGTCAGGAGAGTTGGCAGGCCAATTGAGCACAGTAATACCATGGTCAGTAAACCATTTACCAGTGGTTTTGGCACTGTGAGCAGGTGCCAGGTCGTGCTGAAAAACGAAATCTTCATCTCCATAAAGCTTTTCAGCAGATGGAAGCATGAAGTGCTCCAAAATCTCCTGATAGCTAGCTGCATTGACCTTGCCCTTGATAAAACACAGTGGACCAACACCAGCAGCTGACATGGCACCCCAGACCATCACTGACTGTGGGTACTTGACACTGGACTTCAGGCATTTTGGCATTTCCTTCTCCCCAGTCTTCCTCCAGACTCTGGCACCTTGATTTCCGAATGACATGCAAAATTTGCTTTCATTCCGAAAAAAGTACTTTGGACCACTGAGCAACAGTCCAGTGCTGCTTCTCTGTAGCCCAGGTCAGGCGCTTCTGCCGCTGTTTCTGGTTCAAAAGCACACGCCTGTGCACGGTGGCTCTGGATGTTTCTACTCCAGACTCAGTCCACTGCTTCCGCAGGTCCCCCAAGGTCTGGAATCGGTCCTTCTCCACAATCTTCCTCAGGGTCCGGTCACCTCTTCTCGTTGTGCCGCGTTTTTTTGCCACACTTTTTCCTTCCCACAGACTTCCCACTGAGGTGCCTTGATACAGCACTCTGGGAACAGCCTATTCATTCAGAAATTTCTTTCTGTGTCTTACCCTCTCGCGCTTGAGGGTGTCAATGATGGCCTTCTGGACAGCAGTCAGGTCGGCAGTCTTACCCATGATTTCGGTTTTGAGTAATGAACCAGGCTGGGAGTTTTTAAAAGCCTCAGGAATCTTTTGCAGGTGTTTAGAGTTAATAAGTTGATTCAGATGATTAAGTTAATAGCTCGTTTAGAGAACCTTTTCATGATATGCTAATTTTTTGAGATAGGAATTTTGGGTTTTCATGAGCTGTATGCCAAAATCATCAGTATTAAAACAATAAAAGACCTGAAATATTTCAGTTGGTGTGCAATGAATCTAAAATATATGAAAGTTTAATTTTTATCATTACATTATGGGAAAGAATGAACTTTTATCACAATATGCTAATTTTTTTTGAGAAGGACCTGTATATATATATATATATATATATATATGTATATACAGTAGTATTTCTTTTTTTAAGGAACTTAGTAGCAAGTAAACTAGATACTCATAAGCAGAACTGATTATTCCACTTTTCTTTCAAAGTCATTTCTGTGAAACCATCATTGTTATAATTGCACTGAAAATCAAATCTAATCAATCTATCTATCTATCTATCTATCTATCTATCTATCTATCTATCTATCTATCTATCTATCTATCTATCTATCTATCTGTCTGTCTGTCTGTCTGTCTGTCTGTCTCTGTCTGTCTATCTATCTTTTATTCTATACTATTGTTCTGTCTATCGTTTTATCGAGCTGTTATTCTAAATATCTCTCATTCTGTTTCTTTCTCATTCTGTTTCTCTCTCATTCTTTCTCTCCATCTATCTATCGTTCTATCTATCATTTTATCTGTCTCTCTCATTCTGTCTGTCTCTATCTATCTCTATCCTATTTTTCTATCTCTCTCTTTCAATCTGTCTGTCTCTTTGTCGGTTCTATCATTCTATCTGTCCGTCATTCTGTCTATCTATCATCTCTGACATTTTTCTGTCTATCAGTATATCTATGTCTCATTCTCTCTGTCTGTCAATCATTCTGTTGTTTTATCTCTCTCATTCTTTCTATCTTTTTCATTGTCTCTCTGTCATTCTGTCTATCTATCAATCTATCATTTTATCTGTCTGTCTGGGTCTTTCTGTCCATCTATCATTCAATCAATCTATCCATCATTCTATCTATCTTTTTTGTCTGTCATTCAGTCTATTTATCCTTCTGTCATTCTATTATTCTATTTATTGTTCTGTCTATCCATACATAACCTCAGTCTGCCAGCATTGACCCTTGACCCCTCCTGTTTCTCCCAGGATCCGGATGGCTTGTCTGTCCTGGAGAAGCTGGGACTGGACCAGAACTCAGATTTCTCAGACTCCAGCGTGCAGCAGCGGTTGGACGAGCAGCGAGAGAGGATCCGGAGAGAGATCCGGAAGGAGCTGAAGATAAAAGCAGGTGCAGAGAACCTGCGGCGGGCCACCACTGACAAACGCAACGCCCAGCAGGTGGAGAGCCAGTTACGCAGTTCCAGCCGCAAGCTGGACTCGCTCCACACTCAGCTGCAGGAGCTGGATGCCCACATCGTGGTCAAGGGTCATGATGACAGCAAAGGTCAGGGGTCATAATTATTATCTTACCTTTAAGGCTACATGTAAAATTTTGCATTATTGATAAGTGAATACGAATATTCAGGGATGATGTGATTTGTTGTGAACATACGGCAGATTGATGTATATATTACAGTTTTTCTCAAGTCACTTTGGTGCATTTCTCAAATCAGAAATGAAATTCTCAAAACTACTTGTACAACCTTCATATCATCTAGTAATTTATACACATCATAAAACCAGTTTCTCATTGTTTTGAAAAAGTTGCGATTGCTTTTGTACATTCATGCAATTGATTATGTAAATTTATCTGTGGTTTCCTACATTATCAGTTGCCAATGTCATGTTGCTCAAAATGTATTATATAGTTTTCTGTCCAATAGTCTTACCCCTCAAAACATCCAGTCTTTAGATCATCGTATAAGTCATTAAATGCAAAATGGTTCATCTAGTTCTCATAAACTTCCAAGCACTTTTTTTTTACACATTATTATTAGACTTTTTGTAAATTTGGCATGCATTGTGCAAATGAATCTTGACTAATGAAGAGAATGTAGATAAACCAATGATAAAGCATTTCTCTGAAATAGCTCAAAGGTTCATCGCATGAATCTTCAGTTGGAAAGCATATACTGTATAGACAGAGGACAACACAAGAGTTACAAATTCTGACAATGGACTTGTCATTCTGATGGCACTGACATGTTCATTGACACAGATATTTATTTTTGAGAGATGAACTAAGGATTTTGAGCAAGAGACTGGCTTTTGCAGGTAATCCATGGTGTTTTGCTATTTGTACGAGTTGTTTTGAGAAATGCACTTACTGTTTTGCAAATGTCAAGGATGATTCGAGAAATGTACCAAAGTGACTGAGAAAGCTGTGATACAGCCTTCATAATCCTGCTAGACCGTGACCCCAGATGAATATTTGACCCTGTCTTTGACCCCCAGATGACCTTCAGCCTGTCGGGACGCCGGGTCGCTCCTCAGCCAATCAGGACAGGATTAAGGCTCTGGAGCGACAGCTTAACATTGAACTGAAGGTCAAACAGGGAGCAGAGAACATGATTCCAATCTACGCCAACGGGGTTACAAAGGTAATGAACGTCTATGTATCTATCTAATGTCTATCTCTCTGATGCTCTTATGCAGATATTTCTGACTGTCTATCTATTAAGTGTGAAATTAATCGTTGCATCAATGCATTGCGATGTGGACATGGACGATTCTGCATCGATGCAGTAATAGACCATAATCGATTATAGCCTACTGACGTCATTCGCATATGTGCTTGTCACGCGAGTATTAAAAAATGCACCCACTATTTTTAAATCCAAGATCTGGGAACATTTTGAAAAAAAAAAAACAAGCTTAGTGCAGGAAAAAAAACCATGCTCAGAATTGAACATGCATATGGCACGTGTGTGGGCTCGAGACAATTGCTGCGGGCTTCGTTGCACATGATATGCGCTGTGAGACAAGATGGCGGTGCGTCCACACACAGCGACTTCTCTCGCTCCCATCAGAATGGTGTTTTCGTGTTTTTTTTCTTGTGAGTCGCAGCCTTTTTGTACGGTTTCATCGTGTCTACCTGTCTTTAAGCGCGCATACAGTCATGAGTTTATGCTCGATGTCGGCAGAACCACTTTTTTAGAGTTAAACTCCTCGCACGCCGAAGAGCTGCGGGATCTCGGTCTGCTCCGGAGGCCTTCACCGTCACAGACCCCCACTGCTGCGTCTCGCCCACAGCGGAGGCGCCACATTGCTGCGTGAAAGGAGGCAGAAGAGGGGTAAGTGTGGCGGTATCTGGGCTAGGCTAACGGCTAACCCACACAAGCCAGCTATCCCCACCATCGTACTTGCTAATGGACGCTCTTTGGACAATAAACTAGACTACATCCGATTACTACACTTAACTGAGAGGACTGTAAGAGACTGTTGTGTTTTTGTGTTCACGGAAACATGGCTCAGCAACAGCGTTCCCGACTGCGCCATCCAGCTCGACCAGCTGACATGCTATCGAGCGGACAGAGTCCTCGTCGCAGGAGGTAAATCACGCGGTGGCGAGCTTTGTGTTTACATCAATGATGCGTGGTGCCGCGATGCTGTTGAGGTCTGCAAACACTGCTCACCCCTGGTGGAGTTTATGATTATTAAGTGCCAGCCATTCTATCTACCGAGGGAATATACAGCCATACTGCTCGTTGCTGTTTACATTCCTCCCTGCTCCAACATCAACAACAGGAGTGAGGCACTGAATGAACTGTACCAGCACATCAGTGAGCAGCAGACAGCCCACCCTGATGCTTTTCTCATCTTGGCTGGGGATTTCAACCACGCAGACTTAAAGGGTGTGTTCCTAAAAATTCACCAACACATTAGCTTTCCAACAAGAGGTAAAAACATTTTGGATTTTGTTTACACCACCTAGAAATGAGCTTACAAAAAAGACTTCACCTCCTCCCGGCGACTAGGTGATGACGCTGTCCCCGGATAGCGTAAGGAGGTCCTTCAGCAGGATCAAAGCACGCAAAGCTCCGGGTCCTGACAACATTCCTGCGAATGTACTGAGAGACTGTGCAGTGGAACTCACTGATGTCTTCACAGACATTTTCAACATCTCACTTAGTTAGGCTGTTGTCCAGTTGCACTAACCTCTATTCTCATGAAGTGCTTTGAATGGCTAGGCATGCACCACATCAAGTCTGCCCCCCCCCCTCCCTGGACCCCTTCCAGTTTGCATATCGGTCCAACCACTCAACCGATAATGCCATCGGCACTACCCTCCACTCAGCACTCATACATCTAGAGAAAAAAGTGTCAGAATGCTGTTCATAGACTTCAGTTTAGCATTCAACACAATCATCCCTCAACAGCTCATTAACAAACTGGCCCAGCTGGGGCTCAACACTTC
>NC_056574.1:5145085-5170318 GCF_018340385.1 Cyprinus carpio | reverse complement strand
TTTTATCTCTAATGGTATCTAATCTTGGAAGTAGTTCATAAAGTTATTACTGTTGTGCTGGTAGAAATGTCAACACCTGTTGATGCTTTATTTTTTGTTAATTTAGCCACTGTATTGAATAAATACCTGGGGTTATGTTTGTTTTCTTCTAAAAGAGACAAAAAGTAATCAGGTCTAGTAGTTTTTAATGCTTTTCTATAGTATAGGGTACTTTCCCGCCAAGCAAAACAAAATACCTCTAGTTTTGTTTTCCTTCAGCTACTCCATTTTCCATGCTGCTCTCTTTAGGGTGCGAGGGTGATCATTAAACCACAGTGTCAGACTGTTTTCCTTAATCTTCGTTAAGCGTAAAGGAGCAACCATATCTAAAATGCTAGAAAGAGAGAGTCCATAGTTTCTGGTACTACATCAAGTTGTTCTGAGGTATTGGCTGTGCTAAGTAATTGAGATAAATCAGAAAGATTAATTACAAAGCAGTCTTTTGGTAGAAGTGATGGTCCTCCATACTTGTAACAAGGAATAGAATTTACAGTATTAGCTATATGAAGTTTGCACAAGACTAGATAATGATCTGAGATATCATCGCTGCATAATTTCAACACCATCAGCATCAATTCCATGTGAAAGTATTAAATCTAGAGTAGGATTTCGACAATGAGTAGGACCTGACACGTGTTGTCTAACCCCAATAGAGTTCAAAATGTTTAAGAATGCTGACCCCAATGAATCTTTTTCATTATCAACATGGATATTAAAATCACCAATTATTAATATTTTATCTGCAACCAGCACTAACTCGGATATAAAATCAGCAAATTCTTTAATAAAGTCTGTATGGTGCCCTGGTGGCCAGTATACAGTAGCCAGTACAAACATCACAGGGGATTTATCATTAACAGTTGTTTCTCTGGATAATGTTAAATGGAGCACCATTACTTACACAATTTATTATAAACAAGTTATACTTGAAAGCCAGCCCTCTAGGAAATACTGAAAATATTGTTATAAATTTTTAAATGTAGCTGATCGTCTTTTACAATATATCCCTAAACGCCACACAGCTCATATATTTTTCCACCAAGGGGTGAGAACATAATGATTAAGAAAACAAATATTTATTTTTGATAATTATTTTCAGTTCATTTTTCAAAAACCTTTGTTAGTTTTGTTTCATTTTAGTTTTTCAATTATTTTGTCATATTTATTTTATTCAGTTCACAAAATAATTTTTCATCAATCATTTTTGTCTTAGTTTTAGTTTTAGTTTACAAATAACCTTTTCTGCAACACTGTCTTCAAGGTAGATGGGAGCTGCAAATGAAATATAATTTAAGCAAAACTATCTAATCTAAAATTCTCTTCTACTTCCTTTAGGTTTTTGAAAAGCCCTATTGCACAAGAAGCATGTGAGTATCTCACTGGAGTTCTGGGTAAAAGTCCATTATTACTGAAAGAACTGGATCTGAGTGGAGATAAATTAGGAGATCTGGATTTGGAGAAACTCTCTGCTCTTTTGATGGACTCTCATAGCAAATGGAAACAATGAAGTGAGACATGATACATACATTCTACTTCTGTTTATTCATTATAAAGACTGTCAGTCACATGTGTGATCAGATATGAAGACATGTTGATCTGATGTGTGTTGAATATGTGCTGAATAATAAATTATGCTGTTTTTCTGTTTAGGCTGAATAATTGTGAGCTGAACTGTCGGGGCTGTTCAGCTTCTAGCTACTGTTCTCTCATACAAAACCGCACCCACACAGAAAGAGATGAACCTGAACAACAGCTGTCTGCTGGACTCAGGAGTCAAAGAGATCATGGGGACTACAGAAGAATCCTGTGTGTAGGCTACAGAAGATATTCTCAAGTGAGTACATTTTGCCAGCAGCTACACTCAACACCACAGCAATCCTGGTTTATACATTTGATGTTCCAAAATTCTATATAAAAGAGGCATGGGTTAAAGGTACTTGCCAAGTATCTTCTTTAGTATATTTTATTATTTCCAGGCTCAATAACTGTGCCTAACAGAGGAAGCTTTTTAGCTTGCTTCAGTTCTCAGTTCAGATCCAGCCGTCTGAGAGGATCTTGACCTGAGCAATAATAATCTTCCGGGGATTCAGGGTGATGCTGGTCTCGATGGACTGAAGAGACTGTAACGGAGAAACTCAGGTGAGTTGATGCAATCATATTAAATGGTCTTGTAAAAAGACAGTCATGGATTTCTGTTAGAATTTTTTATTACATTTTTTAATTCTATTCTAGACTCTCTCAGACTGCAGTATCACTGAAAGAAAGGTTGAGTAAAACTCTTACTTCCAGCTCTGGGTTCAAAACACTTCACACCTGATAGAGCTGGATCTCACAGGAAATGATCCTGGACAATCAGTGAAGCTTTAGCACCTCAGTGATTTACTACAGGATCCTTTAAACTGTCAGCCTATGAAGCTGAGGTAGAGATGATGAGTGAAATATTACAGGCTGAAAATAAATAATACATAGTTGTGTAATAATACACAAATCATATACAGAGCTAATTATTTATACGAATACCTTCAGCACAAAATCCTGTTGTTGCATCAGGGTTAACAGTGATTCCAAGATTAAAAAAAAAAAACTGACTGCAGGGGGTTTATGTGATATCATTTTATTTTTCCATTATACATTATAAAGGTGAGAACTGGAATTAAACCATGCTTCCAACTGGAATTTCTGCAGGTTTTTGGGTTCTGATGCAGATAAAAAGCCTGTCAGTATGTGACTAGGGTATTGGGGAAAAACCAGATTTTACTCCTGAGAGAACTGAATCTGAGTAAAATGTGAACTAGGACACACTGCGGTGAATCAGATCCTTTGCTCTACTGCAGGATAAGCACTGTAAAATCAACACACTGGCGTGAGTATTTTTCATGGTTTCATACTCATTAAAATATACTTACATACATTTTTCTATATTAATAAAATATAAGATTGATTTTCACTAACTTGTTTGTATTAAGACTCTTATTGCTGTTCATTTAAAAGGTTTTAAGATAAAACTGAATAATTTTCTTTTTTAAGTCTTATTTTTTTTCTCTGCAGGCTGAATAATAACAGTATTACAGCAGAAGGTTGTGTTGCTCTGACTTCAGCATTTAATTTAAATCCAGCTAAACCTAAAAGAGCTGGATCTGAGTAGAAATAAATTAGGAAACTCAGAAATTGAGAAGATCTGTCATCTGTTGAACAATCCACAATTTAGATTGGAGAGGAAACTAAGGTTGTATTTTCATTAATGTGCATTTCTGAATGTTAATATACATTGGTGAAAAGTCTATTTGATTAGGTTAACTTAAAAAAGCATGAAGGCTGAAATTGCATTTTAAATTCAGTTAAGAAAAATTATTACTTTCATCATTAGCTTTAAAATTTGCATAGAATAAGTTTGTTTCAGGATCAAGTCATATGAGATTTATTGCATTTATATGAGGTGGGATTTATGACGATAATTAAAAAGGTGTGTTTGTCACTTTATATGGCAACATTTATCTAAATAGATTTTTTTTTAATTGTTTAAATAATGATATTTCACTGTACATTTTATTTGGTGTAGAACATGGAGTACTTTGTCACAAGCCTTTTCCTCCTTATACAGACTTTCAGACTGCAGTATCAGTGGAGAAAGTTATGAAACATTGACCTCAGCTCTGAGATCAAACTCATATCTGATAGAGCTGGATCTCACAGGAAATGATCCTGGACAATCAGGAGTTGCAGCAGATCCTAGATTTCCTAAAGAAGAATGAGCAGTATAAATTAAAGAACATCAGGTGAGAAATGCTTTCAAATGTTCAAATAAGCCACAGATATGATGTCAAGTGTGTGCAACAATGTAGAGCACACAAATGGGCCAGTGCAGAATTAGAATGATTAAAAAATAACAAAACATCATAAATCACTTCAACAAATGACAAATGTGACCCTGGTCCACAAAAACAGTCTTAAGTGTATTTTTTTTTTTTAAATTGAGATTTATACATCATCTGAAAGCTGAATAAATAAGTAGAATATTTAGTAGGATCAGACAATATTGGGCTGAGATACAACTATCTAACAATCTGGAATCTGAGGGTGCAAAAAAAAAAAAAAAAAAAAAATCAAAAATACTGAGAAAAATTGGCTTTGAAGTTGTCCAAATGAATTCTTAGCAATACATATTACTAATCAAAAATTTTTTGTGTTCACAGGGTCACAAATATCTTATTGGTATAATATATTTTTTTTCTCTTCCAGTGTAATTTGAGGCAATTCACAGTAACTATGACTTTAACCACTGCACCCTCAAGAAGGTTGGGAATTGCAAAAGATATTTAGTTTTTCAACAAGATTTTTCTAATCTAAATTTCTATTCTACTTTTGGTAGGTTTTTGAAAAGTCCTGCTGCAGAGGAAGCGTGTGACTATCTCACTACATTTCTGGGTAAAAATCCATTACTACTGAAAGAACTGGATCTGAGCAGAATTGAATTAGGAGTTCTGGGTGGGGAGAAACTCTCTGCTCTTTTGATGGACTCTCACAGCAAAGTGGAGAAAATAAAGTAAATCAACATGATTTCAGACATTAAAACTTATTTTTTTAATGGAGTGAAATTATATTAGTATAATACTGCAAAAGTCTTTGTGGGTGAAACATAAATGTAAAGTAAAAAAAGGTGGAAACCCTTGCTTATTTTTAAACAATGTTTAAAGTTTGGTGCTGAATTATCAGATAAACCAAGATTTAATCTAGATTAAAGATGCTTACTTGTCAATGCGACCCAACCTTAATCTCTTTAATACATTCATTAATTTGTGTAATCTAGAAATGTTATCTGGTCTAGAGGAAATATAGAGCTGAGTATCTTCAGCATAACAATCTAAAGTAATGAATTCAATGAAAGTAGAGGTGGACCATACACACATCTTTGCAGGACTCCATATTAGTGTTAGTTGTTATCTGTAGTTGTCTGACTGTTCCCTTGTTGTCACAAACAATATGGTAATAGTCAGGCCAATAAAGATCTGAACCATCTTAATGCTTGTCCATGCATTATTTTCTATTCTGTTTAATTTAGAGCAGGGGTGCCCAAATTCTGTCCTTGAGGGCCACTGTTCTGCAGAGTTTAGCTCCAACCCTAATTAAACACACCTGAACCAGCAAATTATGATCTTACTAGGCATACTAGAAAACTTCCAGGCAGGTATGTTGAGACAAGTTGGAGCTAACTCTGCAGGACACCAGCCCTCCAGGACCGAGTTTGGACACCCCTGCTTTAGAAGAATGAGATCTAGTACAGATTGAAGGTTTTAATGCAGTAATCAATTTTGTTAGCCCCTCCTGTCTTACAGCACTGAATGAATTCAGTAGTTCTTGGGGAGCTATTTTGGTAATGCAGTATTTGATGTTGGATCTGCAACTGCATCTGAAGTGCTAGAGGGTCACATGTGTGAGCAGATATGAAAAGTGTTGAATATGAGCTGATTAATAAATAAATGCTGTTTTTTTGTGTTCAGGCTGAATAATTTATAAGCTGACAGTGAAAAGCTGTTCAGTCCTAGCTACTGTTCTCTCCTCCAAAACCATTCTGAAAGAGATGAACCTGAACAACAGTCATATGCTGGACTCAGGAGTCAAAGAGATCTGTGAGGATTGAAAAATCTCAGCTGAAGATACTCCAAGTGAGTACATTTCACCATCAGCTACACTCAACTCCACAGCATTATTTTATATTGAAAATGTTCACCTACCAAATTGGAAATAAAAAATTACCCTTTCCCCCCATATTTTATCTATTTATTTTTTAATATAATTCTAATAAAAAGTAAGACAATCAGAACTATAACAACACTGGATTACAATGAAATTTGAAAAAACAAAACCACACAGATGTAAAAAAATCACAGACTATTGCTGACTGATTAAATATACTTAATCAGTTCATATAGGCTTTGTTCACATTGTTAGCCCAAATCTGAGTGTTTGTTAAATCTGATCTGAAGGATTGACTGTCTGTGCTGTGTATTGCAACTGTTCAGAACTGATGTGTGTTTTTCATGGTGCTCTTTTGTTTTACGGAATATCTGCAGTGCATTTCTATGCCATTTCTATGCTATTTCATGCTGTGGGAATGTTTGTTTCTGCAAAGACATTCAGCATGCTTTCTACAAACAACGTCTGACGTGTTTACAATTTACGTGGCGCAAGAAAGTGACATAAGTAAAAAAAAAAAAAAACTACACAAAATGCCGTTCACACTTGCTTAGTATGATCACATTCCACTTGGATATGCAGAAAAATCATGTTTGGACTGACAGTCTGAACAAGGCTATGGTAATAAGTGCTAAATAAGTGATTAACCTGTATATGTTTATCTATATATTTTATAAGATAGGATTTTGTGTAATTTAGTCACTTTATGTTTCAGGCTATTGTGCAGTAATTATTTTGAGCTGGAATGCAAATTGTATTTATTGATTTTTTTGTTGTAGGCTTTCAGACTGCAGCATTACAGAAGAAGGTTATAAAGCTCTGGCTTCAGCTCTGAAATCAAACCCTTCACACCTGATAGAGCTGGATCTCACAGGAAATGATCCTGGACAATCAGGAGTGAAGCAGCTCAGTGATTTACAAAAGGGATGGTGGAATTCACTGAAAACAACACTGAGGTGAGTGGTTTATAAAATAACAAAATGCAGAAATTAAAAAATATTTAGCTAGAAAAGAATTAAAACATTTAAAAGATATTTATAAAAGCATTGAAATGATTAAAGGCCCTTTCACAAGCTTTTGAAAATAGATCAAAATATGGCAGGTGATATCAATGTACTTACTGTCTCAAGGTTTTTGGGTCCTGCTGCAGAGGAAGCCTGTAAGTATGTGACTGGAATTGTGGGTACAAACCCATTACTCCTGAGAGAGCTGAATCTGAGTGAACATCAACTAGGAGACAAACAAGTGAATCAGATCACTGCTCTACTTCAGGATAAACACTGTAAATTAGACATAATTCAGTGAGTATGGTTTTAAATTTTCAGTTATATTTTAAGTATCTTAAATAAAGTGAACCCTACAGAATCCAAACTCATAATAATTCTCAGTACTTACTGAATGTTGGTATCAAGTATGTATGTTTGTAAATTCTCCCTCTTCTGATTATCTTTTTAGTCTGCGTAAGTGTGGTCTAACAGAGAAAAGCTGTTCAGCTCTCGCTACAGTCCTGAAATCAAATTCCAGTCTGAAAGAACTTGACATGAGTGACAATAATCTGCAGGATTCAGGAGTGAAGAAACTCCTGGACGGATTAGAAAATACAAACTACACACTGGAGAACCTCAGGCGAGTTCAGTGAACCAGTTTTATTTTAATAATAACATTCTTTTTGTTTCACATATTTACTATATTAAGCAATTTTCAGTTATATTGTATAATATATTTCAGTATTTTAAACATTTTCTTTTTCAAATGTACAACAAAATGTATAAATGTTATTACTGTAAAGCTGTGAACCTTAAGTAATGCAATATAATATTCCATAAATATTTAAGCAGGCTTTGTTATAACGTTTATGTTCAATCTGATTTGTAAAATCTGCCAATTAATCCAAAATACATATATACAGAAACTGAATATCAGTGTATTACACATTGCACCCTCTATGTTTATATATTTCATGTAAAAATAAAGATTTAATATTAGTAGCATGCATTCAGTCTAATTAAGTGATATGATTCATTTTCCACGTAGGTTAAATAAATGTAACTTAACAGACAGAAGCTGTTCAGCTCTGGCCGCTGTTCTTGGATCAGATACCAGTCTGAAAAGAGCTGAACATGAACAATAATAATCTTCAGGATTAAGGAGTGAAGGTGCTCTATGTACTGGACTGGAGAGTGTAAAAATGTAAATTAGAGATACTGAGGTAAGTTGTGAGATAGACACAGAATTTAGTTCAACTAAAAATTAAGTGTTACAAGTGATATTTTTTGATATTCTTTACAATAACAATGTATTATTTAAATGTAACTTTACATATTTTTTTTTTATTAATAAGGTGTAAATTATGTATAAAAATGCACCTTGTTATAAAAGACATCAAGAAATTTTAGTTTTTAACAATCACTTTAGAATGTCAAAGGAACTTTGACTATTTAAACTTAAACTTATGCCACTTTTCCTCTACACTATTTTAGTCCTGATTTTTGACTTGCCAACAGTTAATGGAAATTGCAGACAAAATCAGAGACCAATTTAGGTTTATAATTGTAAATGTAATGCAAATAATGTCAAAATTTCACAGGTCTTGCCTCAGCATTTCAATGGGCCTTAAGTCTGGATTTTCTTTTTCAGCAGTTCTGTTGCTTGTATGTTGTGGATCATTCAAATAAACAGCTTTTACACTTAGATTTTTAGATAATTAAGTAATTGAAAGTGACTGTATAGAGTTGATGTGTAAAGATCTACGTTGTTCTTTTGTTTGCTTCCATATTTGGTTGTCAGTTTGGTTGAATAAATTTTAATTCAGTTGTTCAAGAAGAAAAAAGTGACTACGATTTATATTGTTCAGGTAGTTTTTAAAATAACTGATTAATCAGTTGAACGTTACATTTTCATTTCAATTCTAGACTTTCAGACTGCAGTATCACTGAAGAAGGTTATAAAGCTCTGGCTTCAGCTCTGAAATCAAACCCTTCACACCTGATAGAGCTGGATCTCACAGGAAATGATCCTGGACAATCAGGAGTGAAGGCGCTCAATCTTTTACTACAGGATCCAAACTGTCAACTGAAGACACTGAGGTGAGACATGATGAAATTATACAAAACAAAATTATATAAATGCAATTTTTTTTATTGAAATGCTACAGGTCCTGCACAGTCGGGCATTTGTAGCAGTAATATTTGTAACAGTAAATGACAGTGAACCAGAGTTAATTGTTGGTCAGTGCTATTTTGAAATGAACTTAGGAGAAGTCATGGCCTAGTGGTTAGAGAGTTTGACTCCTAACCCTAAGGTTGTGGGTTAAAGTCTCGGGCCGGCAATAGCACGACTGAGTCACCATACTTGGCTGTATGTCACATCACTTTCAACTGAATTGAATCATACTCTTCATCTTTTCTACAGGTTTTTGAGTCCAGCTGCAGAAAAAGCACGTCAGTATCTGACTAATCTCCTGAAAACAAACCCATTAGTCCTGAGAGAGCTGAATCTCAGTGAGCGTAAACTAGGAAACTCAAACGTGAAGCAGATCACTGCTCTACTGCAGGATAAACACTATACACTCAATGCACTCTTGTGAGTATTTCACATTGTTTTACACTTTACGTGTATCATATCTTTAAAATATAAGTGTTTGATGCTTAACTGGTTTGAATGAAGACTGTCACTGCCATCCATTATTTTTTTTTCCTTTCTCTGCAGGCTGAATAATAACAGTATGACAGATAAAGGTTGTTCTGCTGTGACTTCAGCTCTGAAATCAAACCCATCGAACCTTGAGAGAGCTTAACCTGAGTGGAAATAAACTAGGATACTCTGGAGTGAACCACCTCAGTGATCTACTGAAGAACCCACAATGCAAACTGGAGAAACTACAGTCAGTATCCCCTCTTAACTATGGGAAACTATATGCCTACTCTACATCTTAAATGGTCATCATGGATCTGAGTCATTGTTCTTTCTCTTTTCTGTCTTCAGGCTGTGTGAATGCAGTATTACAGAGGAACAGTGTCATATCTTGACTTCAGCTCTGAAATTAAACCCATCACACCTGAGAGAGTTGGACCTTGGTGGGAATAAAAATAAAAGACACAGGATTGAAGATTTTATGACATACTGAAGGATTCACTTTGTAAACTGGAGAGATTGGGGTGAGGAACATTCACCTGCAGGAAAAAATTGTTTTGCTATTTGAATAAAACAATGAAGAGTTTGTTTCTCTCATTTCTTCTAATGCAGTCTAGAAGGCTGTGAAATTACAAATAACGGGATGTTCTGATGTGACTTCAGCTCTGAAATCAAACCTATCACAACTGAGAGAGCTGAACCTCAGTGTGAATAAAATAAAAGACACAGGATTGAAGAGCTTATGTGAAGTTCTGAAGGATTCACACTGTAAACTGGAGAGATTGAGGTGAGGAACTTTTCTGACCTTTTTACCAGTTCTCAACCAGTTCTCACTATTAACTACTAACTATGACTTTTGTCTCAATAAACTCTTTAATTACTGCTTATTTATAGTTAGTTAGGTAGTTGTTCAATTTTGATATTAGGTCAAATGGGATGTAGAATGCAGATTATGTGCTTTATACATATACTATAAGCATTCTAATAAGCAACTAAGTAATAGTGAGACTTGCTCCCTATACAAAGCTGTTACTGAATAAAGATGCATGAACTCACCCGGCCCCAGAACCTTTAACAGATTATATTGGTCCGTCAAAATGACCCGAAGGCCAAAAATGACACACATTTTATTTTTATATTGGTCCATTTTTACAATTTGAATATATATATATATATATATATATATATATATATATATATATATATATATATATATATATTTCATGCAGTTTTTATTATTATTATTTGGTGATTTTTATTTTATTCATATTAAATTCAGAATATTTTAATGAAAATTAGTATATTTTTATACACTGTTTTCACCAAAAAAAATAAAAAATAAAAATAAATAAATAAATAAAAACAAAGAAAGACATTTTTTGCATATTTATACTTTAAACATGATGATCCATCAAGTCCTAGGTCACTGAGTGTCTCTGATGCCATCTGGTGGTGAATTACATAAAATTGCATTTTATGACTATGGCCACTAGAGGGGCCTATTGAACCCTGTGAGTTGAAATGAGCCAGACAACTGAAATCTAAAAAACAACAACAACATGATTCATCAATAAGCTTCAAAAAAAACCCAAAGCCTTCAAAAAAAATTCAAAAACATTAAAAAAAATATATATTTAAAAAAAAAAAAAAAATTGATACAGAATTTTAATCCAAACACATGCATTTTTCATAAATACATAATAAATATAAAATATACATTTAAAAATATAAATATGATATAAAACTCATTGATCTCCACCCCATCACTCAAAATTAACTGTGTTAAGTAAAAAAAAAAAAAAGAGTTCCTCCAGACTCTGGGACCCTGATTTCCAAAGGAAATGCAAAATTTACTTTCATCAGAGAACATAACTTTGGACCACTCAACTTTTTGATGATATTCTAATTATATGACCAGCACCTGTAAATGCTATAATGTGTTTTAGTGGGAGTGTGTGTGCCATGTGTGTGTGGGTATGTGAGTTTTTTGTGCATTGGGGACATTCTGCAGTCTCAGACCTTTGTTTAGGTATGCATCTTTTCTGGATTGTGTCAGATTTTATATAGTAAAAAAAAATCAAATAAATAAAAAATGCTGTTTTTTTGGGACATCCCATTCATTCCTATGGCCAGGTCAACATGACCTGCAAGGGACACTTTTGTTACTTTTTTATTACACCTTATTTTATTACACATAGAATCCTCGACTCAAATTTTTTGTGTGTGCTCCATGCTCAAGTGTGACAATTTTTTTTTTTTTTTTTTGTAAATTCCATGCTTTTCCAGTGGACAGGGACACTTTTGATACTTGTTCATAGCATCCACTTAAACTGCTCGAATTCACTCAAAAAAAATATTCATGTATTCCCGGTTCAAGTGTGACAAAAGTAAAGAAGTCTAATAACATAACGATCAATGCTCGATTTTAAAAAAATCTTTACAAATGAGTTTTAGGTCAAAATGACCCGAGGGACGGATGAGGGTTATGAAGCTGAAATCAAGACACTTTATTCTCCTTATCTCTGAGTTCACATTATAGTTGGTATTTTCTTCACCTTAATTTGTTTGTAAAATGATCTCTTCTTATGTCTGTTTGTCTCTTTTCTAGTCTGCATGACTGTGGCATTACAGATGTTTCTTCTTTAACTCAGTCTTTGACAAACACAAAAGCACTGCAGTTTCTAAAAGAGCTTCATCTGAGTAATAATACAATAGGAAAGTCAAAAGAGCAGCTCACTGAAGTACTACAAGGCTCAAACTGTAAACTGAGGTGAGTAAATGTCTCTTTGTGGTATTAAAGAGAGCTTCATTTAACATTTTAGTCTTGGACAGATAGAAGAAAAACCTTAAATCCTTCTAAAATAAGTGCAAATACCAGCCTCAGCTCACAGCCATCCAAAATCACGATACATGTCTCTTTCATGTCCTAATTTTTCATTGAGAAACAATTCATTCGTTTTCAGTACAATGGTTTTCTTCATGTTCTGAATGTATTAAATTTAAAACAAATATTTAATCTTATTCAAAATCGTATTATTGTACACGCAAATGTGTGCATAAAATCTGCATTCTAAAGTTATCACAAGCAAATCATGATTCATCAGTAACTTTCATATTTATTATATATTTGAAAATAAAAAAAAATACAGACACAACATTTTTTTCCCTCTGTTCCTTCTTACAGCTTGGAGAAAGGAACTTGGTTTAATGTAAAGGCTGGTTTAAAATTTGCAGGCAGTGCTATTGGTGGATATTTTACGACAGATAAAAAAACTACATAACCAAATAAATCTGTAACAAAAATGACACTTTGCTGCATACCTAAGTTTTAAAATCACTGTTTGGTATGTTTTCATCAAAACAAACAGGGAAAAGACAATGATGCTGAGGAAGACAAAAATCCAAGATGGTGGTGAGGTGGTGAGGAATCCGGATGATGACGGTGAGAAGGCAGCAGGAGAGGATGGCACAGGAACGCGCGGGGAATAGAGCCGAAGGTAAGTATTTGTTGCTGAGTGGAAGTGCGCTAGAGTGGATGAGGTTCCGGGAAAACACGAACATCCAACGCAGACAACACTGAAGCCAAACAAACAGGGTAAGCGACATGAAACAACGATTCTCACAAACACAAGAGTGAGAAAAGCCAATATAAAGGGAATGAGTAATGAGTGACAGCTGTTGCTGATGACAATTAACGGAGACGCCCACAAACTAATCAGTGCAGACGCCCGAAACACACAGACTTCACCACAAAGTGCCAACACCCAGCAGAATCACGGTTTACCAACCGTGACAGTACCCCCCCCTCTAAGAGCTCCTCTTGGAGTTCCCAGAAGGGCCTACCTGCTGATTGTATTCATCAATAAGGGAGTGATCAATATGTCCCTAGCAGGTACCCAACTCCTCTCCTCCGGACCATAACCTTCCCAGTCCACCAAGTACTGGAATCCTCGTCCCCTCCATCTCGAGTCCAGAATACGATTTACCGAATAAGTAGGTTCCCATCTACGAGACGCGGCGGCGGCGGGGGAACCGGAGTAGGCGGATTAAATACGTCCATAAAACACGGGTTTAATTTTGGACACATGAAAGGCGGGGTGTATCCTCCTGTACGCTGGAGGTAGTTTGAGGCGGACTGTCACCGGACTAATGATCTTGGTGATAGTAAACGGGCCAATAAATTTGGGAGCTAATTTATTAGAAACGGAATGCAGAGGAATGTTACTGGTAGAAAAGCCACACCTTTTGGACCCACGACGTAAACGGGAGGCTTTGACCGGGTGGCGATCGGCCTTGGCCTTAGTGCGCTCCATCATCCGGAGCAGAGTCTCGCGGGCTCTGGTCCAGGTGCGGTGGCACCTCTGGACAAACGCGTGAGCGGAGGGGACCGCGACTTCAGATTCCCGACTGGGAAAAACTGGTGGGCTGGTAACCTAAACTGCATTGGAACGGAGAAAGGCCCGTGGCTGACACTGGTAACGAATTGTGAGCGTACTCCACCATAGAGAGTTGTTGACTCCAGGAAAGAAGGATTCTTGGAGACCAAACATCGCAACGTCCTCTCTAAATCTTGGTTGGCTCGCTCAGACTGTCCGTTGCTCTGGGGATGATAACCCGAAGACAAGCTAACTGACGCTCCTAGCAATTTACAAACTCTTTCCAAAATCTGGATATAAATTGAGATCCCCTGTCAGAAACCACGTCTACCGGGAGGCCATGAAGCCGAAAGACGTGATCCAGGACAGTTGACCGCTGTTCTCCTTGGCTGTCGGTAATTTGGGCAAGGGAATGAAATGTGCCGCCTTCGAGAACCGGTCCACTACGGTCAAAACGACCGTCATGCCATTATAGGGCGGGAGGGCGGTAACAAAATCTAGAGCGATGTGGGACAAGGTCTCGAAGGGACAGACAGCGGTTGAAGGAGCCCATCAGGAGGTCGGTTAGAATGACTTACCACTGGCGCAAACTGAGCAAGCCAACACAAAATCGCGGACGTCACGAGCCATACGTGGCCACCAGAATCGTTGTTTAACCAACCCATTAGTTCGACTTATCCCTGGGTGACAAGCCAAGTTAGAGCAGTGACCCCACTGAATGACTTCAGACCTTAACTCCTCCGGCACAAATAAACGGTTCGGTGGGCAACCGGACGGAGGCGTTACCCCTTGTAAGGCCGTCTTGACCTTCGACTCGACCTCCCCATACGAGTGCTGAGACCACTAACTTCTCAGGTAAAATACACTCGGGAGTCACTGGGCGGGCGGAGGGATCAAAAAGACGTGATAAAGAATCGGGTTTTTGACATTTTTGGAAACCCGGGCGGTACGATAAAGTAAACTCAAAAACGACCGAAAAACAAAGTGCCCACCGAGCCTGCCTGGAATTGAGTCTTTTGGCAGTTCTAATGTACTCTAAATTCTTATGATCAGTCCAAACGATGAAAGGTACCCCTGAACCTTCCAGCCAGTGACGCCACTCCTCTAACGCTAATTTGACGGCCAACAACTCTCTATTGCCAATGTCATAATTACGTTCAGCAGGAGATAATCGATGAGAGAAAAACGCGTAAGGATGTACCTTATCGTCCGAAGCAGCGCACTTTGGGACAACACTGCTCCTACCCCCACCTCTGACGCGTCGACCTCCACCACGAACTGCCGCGTGGGATTCAGGGGCCACCAGGATGGGAGCCGAAACGAAGCGGCTTTTGAGTTTAGCGAACGCAGCCTCAGCTGCGTCCGACCACCTGAACGGAGTACTGGGAGAGGTCAAAGGCTGTCAGAGGTGAGGCTAGTTGGCTGAAATTGCGAATGAAACCCGCCGATAGAAATTGGCGAACCCCCGAAATCGCTGTAGGGCCTTACGGGAATCTGGAGATGGCCAATCTATCACAGCCTTAACCTTGTCAGGGGTCCATACGTATTCCCTCGGACGAGACGATATATCCTAGGAAGGGAACAGACTGTGCATGGAATACGCATTTCTCCGCCTTGACAAAAAGCCCGTTCTCAAGTAACCTCTGGAGCACTCGTCTGACGTGTTGAACATGTTCCTGGAGAGATGAAGAAAAAATCAGTATGTCATCAGGTAAACATATATAAACTGATCTACATATCTCTCAACACGTCATTAACGAGTGCTTGGAAAACCCCGGGCGAGTTGGAGAGCCCGAACGGCATCACCAAGTATTCAAAGTGCCCTCTAGGGGTATTAAAGGCGGTTTTCCATTCATCCCCCTTCCTGATGCAGACCAAATGATAAGCATTACGTAAATCCAATTTTGTGAATACGGACGCTCCCTGCAACCTCTCGAAAGCTGAAGACATGAGTGGTAAAGGATAGGTGTTCTTTATCGTGATGTTGTTCAGCTCTCGGTAATCAATGCAAGGTCGCAGAGAACCATCCTTCTTACCCACACAAAAAGAATCCCGCCCCCGCTGGAGAAGAGGAAGGACGGATGAACCCAGACGCTAAGGAATCAGAAATGTATTTTCTCCATGGCCTCCCTCTCAGGAATAGAAAGAGAGTATAACTTGCCTTTAGGCGGAGATTTACCTGACACTAAATCTATGGCACAGTCGCAGGGGACGATGCGGAGGAAGAGTAGCAGCACAGGACTTACTGAACCACTTCCTTCAGTTCCAGGTACTCTACGGGCACGTTTGGCAACACCATGTTCTCCTTCTGAAAGACAGAAACAGGGGACAAACAGGAGAAGCAGAAACCAGACAAGACTCATGACAACTTTCACTCCACAATGTGACTGTGTTGGAACCCCATTCCACTCGTGGATTATGTTTGGTTAACCAGGGGTGACCTAACACAATGGGAGCAACAGGGGAGTCCATGAGGAAAAAAGGATATGGTCTCGCGATGATTGCCAGAAGTGAGTAGTGTGATGGGTTCTGTGTGGTGTGTGACGTGAGGCAGTTCCTGGCCGTTGAGTGCGGTGACGTGGATGGGGAGAGACACAGGCAGGACAGGAATGTTCAGGTGATGTGCAGGGAAGAATCGATGAAATTACCTTCGGCTCCGGAGTCCAGAAGGGTGTGACATTCATGAGAGTGATTCTTCCACACGCAGTTTCACGGAAGGAGGGTCGATGATGTTGTTGAGGACTTCCCAGCGGAGATCCCACCCGATAGTAGCCTCAAGTTTACTACCGGGCTGGCTCTTTTACCGGGCATGAGTAGATGTTGTGTTCTGAGCCTCCACAGTATAAACATAGTCCTTGGGATCTCCGCCGTTCCCTCTCCCTCCGGGACAGCGCGCCTACCCACCTGCATGGGCTCGTGGTCGTCGATGGGACCGACCACGTTCTCTCGACTCGAGCGCCCCCTAGCTGGAGAGATGGTATGGACGTGTAGGACTGGACTGGCGACCCAGGCGATTAATCCGGCATCAACTCGTAAGGCCAAGTCATTAATCCATTTGTGTGGGGGGCAGCTCGAGGAGATAGATCTCCTTTAGAACACGGTCGGATAACCCCATGCACTAATCGAACCCACTACACCCCATCGTCCCACTCCCACCCGGCCGCCACCCTGCCGAAAACTATCTACAACTCTTCAGATAGGAGCGTGCCTTGACGAAGGTATGAGAGCTGGTGAGCGGCCTCCCTGACGGCCGCGGCTCGATCGAAAACCCTCCTCATCTCCTCAGAGAGGGCGTGGAAACGAGGGCACAGCCCGGATGTTGATTCTCCCACACCGCCGTCCCCCATAGGGCTGCCTTGCCCGACAGTAACGTGAGCGGGTAAACGCCACTTTGGTTTCCTCGGTGGCGAAGGTGCGGGGCTGCAAAGCGAAAAATGCATAGAACACTTATTCAAGAAAGTTCTGCAAAAGGCTGGCTCACCGGAGTAGTTTTCAGGCGCCGGAAGTCTCGGCTCTGGCCGGAAATGATCCTGGGGGGTCTCCCAGGGGACGGGCAGCGCAGGCGGTGCGATGGGGGCAGTGGGAGAGGTGAGCTGATGGATCTGCTGGGTGAGCTCGGACACCTGTGCCACCAGCGCTTGGACAGCGCGTCCGGTGTTCGAGATGCCTCTCCTGCTGCTGATCCATACGTTTCACACTGTGATGCATAAAGTCCGTGAGTCCTGTGTGTTTGGTGCTCGCTGCATTCCATGTTGGTGAGATCGTTAATGTGACGGCTGGGTGAAGGAAGGACTGGAAACAATAGCGAGTTATGGTTTTTAATGAAAATAAATAAAACAAACAGGGAAAAGGACAATTGATGCTGGGAAGACAAAAATCCAAGAGGTGGAGGGTTGTGAGGAATCGTGATGATGACGGTGCGGAAGTCAAGCAGGCGAGGGATGGCACAGGAACTGACGGGGAATAGAGCCGAAGGTAAGATTTGTGGCTGAGGTGGAAGTGCGTAGTAGAGTGGATGAGGTTCGGGAGGCAAACACGAACATCCAGCGCAGGACAAACACTGAAGCCAAACAAACAGGGTAAGCGACATGAATGAAACAAAAGATCTCACAAACACAAGACGTGAGGACAAGCCAATAAAAAGGGAATGAGTAATGAGGTGACAGCTGTTGCTGATGGACAATTAACGGAGACGCCCACAAACTAATCAGTGCAAGACGTTTCCTCCTATGCCTAATCTTGCATTCAGATCTAACAACAGACTTTCCTCCTATGCCTAATCTTGCATTCAGATCTGTGACCACTCTTGAATGCAATGCAGTGCCCTTAAAATAAAAAAGTGATCTGAAAAATCCAGTCAACTACTGCTTTTTTTATATGTTACACTTGGATATATGTCACAATATAAAAAGATATTTCTATTTCAGATTCATGGTGATTTTAACAAATAGTTTATTGCTGTCTAGAAAAAAATCTAATGTATACAGGTTGAAAGAAGCTCAGACTTTCAAACTGATAATGCAGCATTAATAAAAACATACATGTACACAAGTAATATTGAATGATTAATCTTGTTTAGTGTTCATACAAATCATTTGGTTTTATTTACAGGTGGAGCAGTGGAAGGAAAAGGGTCCAGTCAAAAAAGAGATTGGTCAGACACACAGAAGTCTGGGAGTTCAGTATGAGCCCTGAAATCATGATGTTAGGATTAAATCCATATTGCTAATCATAATTCTAATTGTAAAATTTAACACTAAGATATATCAAATCAACTAAAAGTGAAGGTCAGAAGTGTGAATGTTAAATTGTTGTCTTTATGTACAAACACGTGAATCTGTATTATCAGTAATTCACATTTTTATATTTTTAAATATTTGCGGGCCATAATTCATTGAGCATTTTTATACATCATATATTATGCAGTACATTATGCATATACACTTACATCATACTTTTTTTTGCATCATACTTACATTTATGTATTACATAAAATGTCTTCATTTTTAATTGTATTTAAGTTTAAGTCTGTTTTAATGCACAAATATACATATGGAAATCTCATTGTGTTTGGTACATTCCCGGAGTGCTTATTGCTGTTTTTTAATATCTGAAGTAGACAAGGTAACTGTACACATTACCATTCCTTTGCTAGTGTCATCCCCCTGTTTTTTTTGGTCCCAGAGACCTCCTTACATGTTATGCAGCCCAAAAATGATTTTTGAATCTCTGGTCAGTTGTATTTGGTATTGATTTAAGAGCTTTAATAATACAAGTTTGAACTAAAGACTAAATTTGTGTCATGTATTCGTGTGTCACTGAAGATCTTTACAACCATTTGAGAGAGAAACATGCTGGGACCACATTAATAATCAAACACATTAGCATAATGTTATCAAATCTTATGCAATTACTTGTATTGATTAAGGATATAATGCTGCACCTCAAACTGCCATCAGTCTACTGATTGAATGTAAAATTTATTGCCAGTTTCTTGTGAAGTGTATTTATGATCACCAGCTATTATCATAAGCCCGCTGTACAGGGAACTTACCACTGGTATTGGAATAAATGAACTTGAATGAGTGATAGTCAGATTGGGACAGGAAATATAAAATCTGTTACATATACAGATGACATCCCAGCTAACAAAAAAAGGTCCCCAGGACATCCCCTAAATGGCCTCTGCGAACGTCCCCCGGAGGTCAGCGTGTAGGGCCCCCTTGACGTCGAGCGGATCGTTCGCTGAAGATCGCCCTCTGGACATTCACGGGGACGTTCACAAGACGTGCAGGGGCCATTCGGGACGTTTAGGGGACTTTTGCTCTAAGTCCTCTGAATGTCATTTTATTTTACTTTTAGGCTAATCAAAGACAACAGACACGTTGTATGAAGCAAAATACCTTTAATTGAACAATTGTAAAGTTGCGGTGCTCTTTTCGTGTGTGTGTGTGTGTGTGTGTTGGTTGATGGGTGGGTGTGTGGTCTCTTGTTGTCAGCAGTGGTTAGTTCGATCCGATGGCAATTCTTCCCATTGTCTTCTAACCTAAAGCAACAAAATGAACACATTAAGTACTTTTATGATTTTATATGCCTAGGACTAGCGTTTATCCATTGAAAAAAGATTTGTAAAGACAGTTTGGATTTAGACCAAGCGGTCTGAAATTTAGCGGACATATGCCTTTTTTGCCGCATATGGGTCTCAATTTGTATTTTTACCATATGGAAATTCAATATTTAAGTTCAATATCTGTCAATATTATTTACGTTTAATTACTTCATCTTTACATGCTAACGTTAGCTTCGAAAGTGTTCACATAGCCTAATGTCAGCAGCCATATACGGGACAACCTCAGCAAACGTTTAAAAAGGTAAACTTTTCATAAAATTTAAGCATTAGGAGATAAACAGAAGTTACGGTAGCTATAATGTCTAATAATATAAAAGTATTAATACCTTTTCGACCAAACAAAAGTGAAAACTCAAGGCCGTGTCTGAGGAAATCACCGGGATGACCGTTAACTGTCACTACGCAGCTGTTGCCATGGATACGTGCTGCGTGCCCATGTGCGTGCCCTAAAGTGACGTCATTCGGTCATGTGCTCATTTGAGCGACACTTGCTTGGATGCTATCTCCCAACGTGGCTATATTACTTTTTTTTTTGAGCTGCATGTAGTGTAGCAGTCTTAAATGCAATAACTAAAATAATAAATTTCCTAAATAACTTTTCTTGTCAGCTTACCAACAGTTTAATACGTAAATGGAAAGAATTAATTTATTTGTCTTACCTGAAAACAGACTCCTGATATGATGACATTTTTAATTAGAGAAGTTACTCCTATTTTCTTTTTCCAGAAATGAAAATGATTAATTTAACATTTACTTCATTTTACAACGTATTCAATATATTCTACTATAGTAAAAAATAATAATAATATCAATTTGCAAATCAAAACATTATTATTTTTAGTATTTATTTATTTATTTTTTGCATTTTCATTCTATTATTATCACAGTTAAAAAAAAAGAATTTTATTTTAAGGAATGATACCCTTTAAAATCCAATAGGGGTTTATATTTTAGTTTAATTTTGTCAACTCTCTTTGTCTGAGTTGCAAGGAGTCAGGTCCAGTGTTGGGAAGGTTACTTTGGAAATGTAACAGGTTAGACATTACAAGTTAAAACATAATATGTAGTGTAATTGTTTCAGTAACTTTATTAATGTAAGTGATTACATTTATTTTTGATTACTTTCCTAATTTTCTATTGTTTTCAAATTTTAATTATTTTTAAACATTTAAATCAGGCAGGGTTAACATTACAGTGGTGCTCAACACTGATTACTGTTAGACTTCCAGAATCCTTCTTCACTTGAATTAAGATTATAATAATTTAATTGTAAAGTACAACAACCTCAAAATAGGACTTTAGCAGCTCTTTTACTTTGCGATCTTTTTGAGGTTAAATACAGATTTAAAATCATAAGATATAGTTTAATAGCTATGATACTGTTTTTGAAATCAAATCTTTGCATAGCTATGACAGGAAACACTGGCATCTAACAATGCTTTGGGGGGAAAAAAACAGTTAATCTTAAAAAAAAAATAAAAAAAAAATAATAATCATATACATTTACCAAAATAGGAAATAAAACAGTTATGGAATAAGCATGTGTCATATTCTGTGTCTTCAACTTCTGAAATATTGGTGTCTCATATTTTAAATATGTATATGTGTGAAAATATTCAGATGTAACTCCCTTTGTAATCATTAACATTTTCCTAAGTAACGGTAATTTAATCAATCAATTTTTTTTCTGTAACTGTAACAGATTACAGTTACATTTATTTTGCAATTAAATTTCGTAATTTAGTTACATGTAACTAGTTACTGGCCAACACTGGTCAGGTCTGATGATAAAGGATAAAGGACTGGATTTTTCCAGTGTTGTAATGGAAATGGCAGATGAGGGACGAAACAGGGACATTCGCAAACTGGCTCTGACGAATGTCCCTGAACGTCAAAAAGAGGACCAAATGCGGACGTCCTCAGAAAGTCCGCCAGTGAACGTTACAAAGCGGACCAAATGCGGATGTAAGTGGTGGAAATTATGATTCTTTCAAGAGATCTATCATCTGACTGTTTCTATCTATCTATCTATCTATCTATCTATCTATCTATCTATCTATCTATCTATCAATCATCTGACTGTTTCTATCTATCTATCTATCTATCTATCTATCTATCTATCTATCTATCTATCTATCTATCTATCCTAGCAACATGCTAATAATATTAGAAACATAATAGTCACATGCTAATCATGCTAAAAACATGCTAGTAACATACTAGTCACTTGCTAATCATGCTAGAAACATGCTAGTCACATGATAATCATGCTAGGAACATGCTAGCAACATGCTAATCATGCTAGAAACATGCTAGCGACATACTAGTCACTTGCTAATCATGCTAGCGACATGCTAGTCACTTGCTAATCATGCTAGAGACATGCTAGTGACATGCTAGTAATATGCTTATGCTAGAAACATGATAACGACATGCTAGTAACTTCCTAATCATGCAAGTGACATGCTAGTCACTTGCTAATCATGCAAGAAACATGCTAGCGACATGCTAGTAATATGCTAATCATGCTAGGAACATGCTAGCGACATGCTAGTCACATGCTAATCATGCTAGGAACATGCTACCAACATGCTAATCATGCTAGAAACATGCTAGCGACATGCTAGTCACAGGCTAATAATGCTAGAAACATGCTAGCGACATGCTAGTCACTTGGTAATCATGCTAGAAACATGCTAGCAATATTCTAGTAACTTGCTAATCATGCTAGAAACAAGCTAGCGACATGCTAGTCACATGCTAATCATGCTAGAAACATGCTAGTGACATGCTAGTCACTTGCTAATCACGTATGCTAAAGACCATGCTAGAGCCATTCAATTCACAATCATACTAAAAACATGACCATGCTAGTGACTTGCTAATCATGCTAGAAACATGATAGTAAGTTGGTAATCAGGCTAACGACATGCTAATAACACACTAATCATGCTAAGAACATGCTAGTGACATGCTAATCATGCTAGAAACATGCTAGTAACTTTGCTAATCGTGCTAATGACATGGTAGTAACTTACTAGTAATGCTAGCAATATGCTAATCACTTGCTTTATTAAACGTCTTAAACTTTTCAAACTTATGAAACTTTCCAAACTTTTCAAACTTTTCAAACTTTTTAAACTTTTCAAACTTTTTGAACTTTTCAAACTTTCTGGTCAGGCTTTCTCAAGCCAACTTAAAGTTTGTCTTGACAAACTTTTTTATCTATTTTTTATTGTTGCAGTACTACGGCTGATTCAGAAAAGCTAGTTCATGCATTCATGATCTCTAGACTGGACTATTGTAATGCACTGCTAGGTGGTATTCCTGCATCTACTGTACAATAAACAAGCTACAGAGAGTCCAAAAGTGCCTTATCAGATACAAAATATTATTACTAAGAAAATATGACCTATATCTTCTAATAATTTTACAGTCTCTACGCTGGATACCTATTATGTTTCGCATCAGTTACAAAATATTATTACTTACTTATAAGGCCTTTAATGGTTTAGCTCCTGCGTACCTAACTAGTCTCATACCACGCTACAATCTATCACGTCTCCCTTCTCACAAAACGCTGGACTTTTGATAGTACCTAGGATAGCAAAGTCCACTAAAGGAGGTAGGAATAAAAGAAAGAGAAATTTGACTCCTAAACTCTGGAACAGTCTTTCTGATAATGTTCAGGGTTCAGACACACCATCTCTATTTAAATCTAGATTAAAAACACATCTCTTTAGCCAAGCATTCACATAATGTATCTCATAACCTTGTACGTCAGCTATATCTGATCAAATGCACATTATCATTATTTTAATTGGTTGGAATAGCAGCTATGCTAATTTTGTCACAGTTTCTGTTTCAGTTTCTGAAATGGGACTCGCATCCCCAGGCAACTAAGAATCACCTACAAGCTTCCAATCTCTGATCCAACCCCTTAATGGAAGACCTAAGATGACTGAACACCTAAAATGAGATGATGCCAACCCCCAGAGGACCTCAGATGATGCTAACCCTGGAACAACATACAAAATGACAAAATTTTGCTATAAGTTTAAATGCAACATATAATCATTTTCGTTAATAATGTTCACCGCCTGTTTGAATGCAATTTAACTTGTAATTTAAGTAACTGCATTATTTTTACTGTACCACTAATAACCTACTCCCAAATATAATGTAGAGACTTTCTTTTCTGTAAAGATGCTTTGCAATAATTTGTATTGTGAAAAGCGCTATACAAATAAACAAAGAAAAAATGGCTTTTAAGTCAACCTAGTATTACTCTTAAAGAATACAGGACTATAACCAAAATTAATACTAAATCAAGGTACATTAATGATTGGCATCAAATTCTCAGAAATATTTCACAGATAGTTACCGGTCCAAACATGCTTGAGTTGTAAGCTCCTGTTGAAACAAGCTCTGTGCAGCACTTTGGTTGACGCTGTCATTTTTAAATGTGCTATATAAATTTATTTCACCAAAATTGTGCTTACCCAGGCTGCAAATTGAGAATGCAGATGCATGTTTTTCATTCACTGAACAATTTACAGTAGCACTACTGCTTTTTGAAACAACAGTAAAGTACAAATTTTCCATATACAGTAAGTACTGTAAAAATTGCATAAAATACCCCTTGTCTGTGTATATACAGTAGTTAACTGTAAAAATATGTATGGTATTTTACTGGGCTTTTTGCTGTAGTAACAGCCAAATACAGCAAGAATCTAACAGTGTGTGATAACTGACAAAATGGCCCGGTTATGACAAAATGTTTTTAATGTGCATAAGTGAGTCTATTTATAAATGTCTAAAAAATGTTATAAATGGGTGTACATTTAAAATATGTATTAAAGGGGTCCTATTATGCTCTTTTACAAAGCCTTGATTTTGTTTTGGGGGTTATAGTGGAAAAATTCATCTGCATGACTTCTGGCTGACCATATATGCTAATGAGAATTGATTTAATTTTTGCCACAACAATTTGGTGTCAGAAAGTGGGATTCCTTGGATGTGTCTTCTGGACCTGTGAGCGGGGCGGTGACTGATCATCCTGGACAATAGTTGTTCAGCCCTTCTTGATTAGATTTGAGGGAGAGAGGGACCGACCGCCAGGCCCAGGGGACCACTGGAATCAGAAAAGAACCTGGGTGGCAACAGGACTCTGGTTGAGACAGTTCATAATCTTCTAAAAGTGGGTTTTAGAAATTAGAGTGGAATTAAATTAGAAAGGGACGAACCATAGCGGTGGGTCCTTCTCTGTGGGAAACACAATCAAGAAGTCTCCGGGAGAACTGAGATCACGTTGACGGTTGCAGCACAGTAAAATATTTCTGAAAGAAATTGAAACTGTGG